>NC_061092.1:55199962-55214962 GCF_015104395.2 Macrobrachium nipponense
GTAACTATTTGATACCACAATTCTTTGCTTCCGGGTGATGAATGACAGAGATGATGAAGTGCGAAATACAGAAGTCTAGTAGAATTGATTTAAACTTGAATAGCCAACAATGAAATAGGATCCTTATAACAGCGAGTTGTGCTTGCATGTTTCCAGCCTTAACCTCTGTCTTTACGCACTTCATAAGAAAACAGGTAAAAAAAAAAAAAAACGCGCCGTATAATGCTGGATCAACTCTCAGCCACGGCCCAGGAAACTCTCATTCGCTGCCCATGTAACTTTCTGACCCGGTCCGGAGGTGCCTATATTGTTGGCATCTACATAGTTGTGCCAGACGCACGATCATGACTAACTTTAACCTTAAATCAAAATAATATCTACTCAGGCTAGAGGGCTGCAATTTGGTTTGTATGATGATTGGAAAGTGGATGGTCAACATACCAATTAGCAGCCCTCCAAACCTCAGCAGCTTTTAAGATCTGAGGGCGAACTTAAAAAGTGCGGACGGACAGACAAAATTGGCATCTCAATAGTTTTCGTTTACTCTTTGATACAGATCACTTATGCTTCTTACAAAACCAACATTAAATTTCATTTCTGTTAACAGATTATACTTCAAAGACATCTGCTAACTTGACAGAAAAAGAACCTTCATAAGGAATGCATCGTAAAAGGCTGAATAATTCCAACAAAGCAAGAGCTAAATTCCTTTTCAGATGGAATAATCTCATAAAACCCCTTCACTATTTCTAAGGCTATTTTCTGGAACCTTTGATGTACATCCTTGGTACTGGTAGGAAAACACTAGAGGGGTAAATTGACCTTACAACGATTACTTTTGGATTACACGTGATTTCAGGTATAAAAGTAATGTTATAAATATAATCTCATCTCTTCTGTTGCTATAAAAAAAGAGGTCTTTCCTTCTTCTCCATAATTAAAACAATATCACTCAGAAATAAAACGGAACCCATCTAAATGAGCAGGACCAAAATGTTCTACCTGATTCTCCATATAATCGAGATCCAATATTTACTTGTGGCTTTAACAACAAATTTAGCATTCTCTCTCTCTCTCTCCTCCTCCTCTCTCTTCTCTCCTCTCCTCTCTCATCTCTCTCTCTCTCTCTTTCTTGGGCATTCTTCGCTCACTCTGACAGATATTTGGTGCCGACGGTTCCACCATATCAACATGGACATCCCTGGAAAAGGACTCTTTATTTTATTTTTCTAGGGGTGAGTAAGTGCGGGTTGGGAAGAAATCCTGCGTTGCTAGTTCAAGACCGGGATTACCAAGGCATCTGTGAGAACATTTCAGATGCTCTCTTCATCTCTGAATTTCAGGTATTTTACGGCTTTGCTTTCTCTTGGGTATATCCTAGAGAAGCAAGTTGACGTTATTTACCATCATGGTACTGAGGAACTTGCGTTATTCTTTAGACTATTGTAAACACTTTTGTGATAACAAAACATGGATAAAATACTATATCCAGTAACCACATTGGAATTATCAATCATGAAAATTGAAGCTTTAAGACCCAAGAACTAATGCACGAATATGTGAGAATTAAGATTTCATGCTGAGTATTTTCTCCTTCCCTCACTCTAATTTGATAATAAGTGACGCATTACCTAGAAAATACATTGCCTACAAAATCATGATTTCCTGATGTTTGCATGTACACCTCCTTTGTTTACCAGTTGTATTTTTGGTATTATTCCCCCATTCCTTTCCTTGACTGATTTTCACTGGCTAAATGAAATTAACAGTAACCATAACGATTCCCCCTTCATCGGAGAGAGCAAGGCAATTCTGAAAAATGTTTTAGCAATTTCCACTCTGTCGAAGTCAAAGGGATTCATTGGCTCATCAACGTGATGGATATTTAGTTGCGCGTGTTTTAGGATGTACTGGAAAACAGAACGCTTACTCCAAGTACTTGATTGCCGAAGAGGAAGAAAATGAAGACGGAATTAACTCCTAAAGATATCTAATGCTAAATGGTTCCCTTTTTTCAAGTTCTCTACAGGTTTATTCCCTTCTATAAAAATCCGTTGGGCATGCTGTATTTTTCATTGATGAATTTTTAAGCAATACTTCGCTGCAATGGCGGTAAATTTTAATAACTTTGGCCTCTCCTGATTTTAGTGGTTGGCTCATTTATGTTGCTTTATATAAAAAAAAACTGCTGAACTGTCTCCTTTTTGCAAGAAAGGTTTGAAACCTCGAAAAAGAAACTTCATTTAAATAACCTAATTAATGTATGTAAAGTTTAGAATTATATAATGTATGATTCTGCAATTAAATATTGAGAAAATCATTATAGAGTAACTAAATTAGAGAGTAACTCAACCATGTCAAATATTTTATTCCAGGATAACAGAGTAACAAAAATATTCACCTATTACGCAACAATGAATCATTGTGAAATATATTGAAAAATCATTTCCAATTTCTAATTATCATGAATATCATTACGCTTCCAACTTTGACACTGAACTTTCCAATGGAAACATAAACAGAACTGAAGAGAAAAAAGAAAACACACAATAGAGTAACGTTCTCTCACTGACAACTTTGAATTTGTGCGTGCGTTTTATTTCTTTATGAAACTAATTTTGAACGATAAAATATTAAAAATCTTAACACGTATTTGACCATTTTCCATATATCTTTTTTATAAATGATAATGTATTATGGAACTATTCATTGATGGTCTACGATAAGGAAAAAGCAAGAATTTTGCCATATTTGAAATAAAAAAATTAGGAGGGATGAGACATTCTTTTTGAAATTCAAGCGCCTTCTGTAAAATATTCCAGCACTACAAAAAGTCTTACAAGGACTTCTGAGAAAACTTGTTATATGATGCCAATGGTATTATTAGGTCTTTTTTCTCCTCTAGATCGAGAACTTTACAAGAGTTTTCGAATCCTGAGGATGAATCCAGGACAGGGTTCGAAATCTCCTGTAACGTTTTTACTTTTATTTTATTTATTTATTATTTTTTTTTTTTTTGTTTTTTTTTTTTTATAAAATCACTATAATTCACCACTGGTTATTTTTGTGAACCTGATAAAAAGGAAGGGTATTTTTTTTATAAAACTAAATTTGTTCATAACAGTTCCTTCAATATTCTGAGTTGATCCGTCTCATCAAGCTGCAAAAGTCTTCCTTTTTCTTTGACTTGTACAGTATATAAGAAAAGACTTCGGTGAGACTTAAATTCTTCTCCTTTCTCGTCTTTTTTGGGCTATAATGGAATAGTTTCTAAACCTTTTCATTGACTAAAACTCTTTGGGGGACATACTAGATTCCTTCAAGACACTTAACTTTTTTAAATACTGAATCAGTAGTTGTGTAAGTATACCAAGAGTACATATTAGTAATGGTTCAGCAATATCTGCGACTTTGTACCACCCCATCTCTTCTCTCTTCTCAATTTCTTCTTCATCTTCCTCTCATCCTCCTGTTCCGTTTCTTTTTCTTCTTCTTTTCTTTTCTTCTTCTTCTTATTCTCCATCTTCTTCTTCTCCTTCTCTCTCATCATCCGTTCCCCGTTCTTCTTCTTCTCTTCTTCTTCTTCTTCTTCTTCTTCTTCTTCTGTGTAAAGCATATGCATTGCTAAAAGTGTATACCATTGAAAAGAAAACTTGTATCTCATGCTGTAAAGTATTTGTTGTCAAATTGTTGTATGTATGACTTATGTCGTCACTTTGGATAATGTATACACAGATATAAACGGCTAGAAATAGTTTAGTTATTTCACTGAGAGAGAAAAAGTAAATAATCCTCTGAGAAGTGAAGAAAAATATCGTATTTCCGATCGTTTAAACAAAGTTTAGGTACCGTCATTCATGAATTACTATAGTGGAAAATGTATCAACAATGAAATACTTCCAGCACTTCGGGAATAACGCATTATGCGATTAACATGCACTTTTTAACCAATAGTCAATCAACGACTTGTACGAGTTTCCAAAGCTATCGGACAAACTAATTGTAACTCGTGTAATCACGAGTTTCACATACAACATTTGCAAGATAAAATTTGCGATGTAGGTTTTTGAGATATCTGCCAACATTAGGACAACCGATGAACTTTGATAGTTTATGTCATTGAATACAAACGCATTCATTTTCATTATCAAAGGCAATTTATAAGTGCACGCATACATACATACATACATACATACATACATACAGACATACATTCGTATATATATTTTGTTATGTTTATATTCGTAAGCCCCACGAACATCAGTAGCTTGAATAGACATCCCATCAACCGAATTGATACTGAAGTAGAAAATCCAGCAAAAAATGTGGTCAGTGATAAGATATTCATCACCCGACCTACCAAATAAATCTTCAAAGTTTCCCGTACCTGTACCTGTCTTGTCTAGAACAATGGTGGTGATAGTTAATGTGGTAGTTGTAGAAGTAGTATAGATTACAGGAGCTTCTCCCACTTCCTTGTCAGGTATGACACATGTTATCCGATGACGTCTCCAAGGATAGTGGAGACACAGAAGTCATTTGTACATACAAATTCAAGGCTATGGTGGATTAAATATGAACATTTAATTGAAATTATCTTTGGAGAATCAAATTCATAAAAATAGATATATTTGCATAAACATTTCTGCGTATAATGAGAGAGAGAGAGAGAGAGAGAGAGAGAGAGAGAAAGTTAATTTAAATCACTGTCAGTCACATCATCGTGCGCATGATAAATAAACAAAGATTCATTTATTTCATACATTGAATCTGCAAAAAATACAATTATTACAAAATATTATGACAATTTTACCGAAGACTTACTTCCTTGAGAATAACTGGCATGTCCTGAGCTCAGCAAATGACAGAGAGAGAGAGAGAGAGAGAGAGAGAGAGAGAGAGAGAGAGAGAGAGAGAGGGTGGCGGAGAATCCAGACTTCAAAAAACTAAGAAGATTAAAAGAGACCCTGAAAACATAAAAAGTTTTTGGTTTGCAAATCCTGCCAATAAAACGAAAGAGAAAGAGACTCCCTGTCCCGAAGGAGAAAGGCAGACAAAAGAAAATAAATTTTAGAAGAGAAAAAGAATCTCTGTATAGATGAAACGAATCTTCAAATTGTAATTTTGAAGTTTATTCCCTTAAACCCAAAGGTGAAGCCAAACTGTTTCTCAAAGCAATTAAACAAGGAAACCGAGGAGATAAGAAACTAATAATTACCTTGGAAAGTGCTCTCTCTCTCTCTCTCTCTCTCTCTCTCTCTCTCTCTCTCTCTCTCTCTCTCTAAGTAATTTTTTTATATATGCCACTGTCGAAGTACAAAGATTTGAAATGATCTCATCTCTACGAGTACTAGCGAGTCGGAGGTAGCCAGTAAGGAAAATGAATTATTTATTGTCGGCGGAATATTTATGAAAAAAAAAAAAAAAAAAAAAAAAAACGTGGAGGTATACAGGGTGTCCATAAAGTCATTCCCTGATTATCAAAATTATTAACTTTAAAATTGCTGTGGATACGACCGTACACCATTCACATTCTGTTGAGCAATTACTAAAGTTTCTTTTGTTTGACTACAGATGTAACTCTGATCACTCTATCTGCCAGCTGAGTTAAGAATAGCAGAAATGGTGTCATTGCAGGAGGAGAAAGCCCATTGTGTGTTATGATACCAGGAAACAAAATCACCTGTTGCAGTTCAACGCAAGTTAACCTTAAACGCCGGAGCGGTAAATAAAAAAATGACTCCCGTGTGCCGGAGGGGTTTTGAGAGTGAGCGCGTAAGCGGAAAAAATATTTTTTTCAAAAAATCACAGCGCGCTTAGTTTTCAAGATTAAGAGTTCATTTTTGGCTCCTTTTTTTGTCATTGCTTGAAGTTTAGTATGCAACCATCAGAAAGGAAAAAAAATTATCATTATCATATATAAATAATGCGATATATGATAGCGCAAAAAACGAAATTTCATATATAATTGTATTCAAATCGCGCTGTGCGCCAAATGGTTAGAGGTAACAAGTTACTTTTTTTCGTTGTAATGTGCAATAAATTGCAATCATTTTGATATATAACACATTGTAAAACGATAAAAGCAACACAGAGAAAAATATTATCACAAAATGATGCATAAATTCGTAGCGCGCGGATGTAAAAAAATTTTTTTTTTTTAAATTCACCATAAATCGAAATATTGTTATAGAGACTTGCAATTTGTTTCAAAATGAAGGAGAATGATTGAATATTACGATACTGTAGAGTTTTAGCTTACAAATGCAGTTTTTGACCATTTCGAACGAGTTAAAGTTGACCGAATGTCGAATTTTTGTTAAAAATGTTTTTTTATATGCAAATATAAACAAAATAAGAAATGCTACAACCTTCCAATAATTTTTGTTATATTGTGCATGTTTTTGCTCACATTTTAATATATAAAACTTTAAAAAAAACGTAATATGAAAAGGCTCAAATATTAGGAGAATGTGACCTACGCGTTTCCGAGATTTTCGGCCGAGAATCGGCGCGCGGACGGAATAAAAAATATTTATTTCAAATATTCACATAAATCTAGATATTGTTCTAGAGACTTGCAATATGTTTTAAATTTAAGATAAATGATTGAATATTACTAGACTGTAAGATTTTTTATGTTACAAATGCGTTTTTTTACCATTTCGGTGAGTCAAAGTTGACGATCGTAGTTTTTTTTTTTTTTTTCGTACTTATCGTACTTTATATGCAATATTTCAAAAATGATAAATGCTACAACCTTCAGATATTTTTTGTTTTATTGAGCACGTTTTTTGCGCACATTTCCATAATATAAAACTTTAAAAAAAAGCGTAATATGAAAAGGCACAAATATTAGGAGAATGTGACCTACGCGTTTCCGAGATTTTCGGCCGAGAATCGGCGCGGCGGACGGAATAAAAATATTTTTTTCAAATATTCACCATAAATCGATATACTGTTCTAGAGACTTGCAATATGTTTTAAATTGAAGATAAATGATTGAATATTATGAGACTGTAAGATTTTTTATGTTATATATGCGTTTTTTACCATTTCGGTTGAGTCAAAGTTGACCAATCGTAGTATTTTTCGTACTTATCGTACTTTATATGCAAATATTTCAAAATGAATAAATGCTACAACCTTCCAATGTTTTTTGTTATATTGTGCACGTTTTTGCGCACATTTCCATATATAAATCTCTAAAAAAAGTAATATGAAAAGGCACAAATATTAGGAGAATGTGACCTACGCGTTTCCGAGATTTTCGGCCGAGAATCGTCGAGCGGAGGGGAAAAAAATATTTTTTCAAATATTCACCATGAATCGAGATACTGTTCTAGAGACTTGCAATATGTTTTAAATTGAAGATAAATGATTGAATATTACGAGACTGTAAGATTTTTATGTTATATATGCGTTTTTTTTGACCTTTTCGGTTGAGTCAAAGTTGACCGATCGTAGTTTTTCGTACTTATCGTACTTTATATGCAAATATTTCAAAAATGTACAATGCTACAACCTTCCAATATTTTTTGTTATATTTTGCATGTGTTTGCGCATTTTCCATACATAAACCTTTAAAAAAGCGTAATATGAAAAGGCTCAAATATTAGGAGAATGTGACCTACGCGTTTCCGAGATTTTCGGCCGAGAATCGTCGCGCGGAGGGGAAAAAATATTTTTTTCAAAAATTCACCATAAATCGAGAAACTATTCTAGAGACTTGCAATATGTTTTAAAATTAAGATAAATGATTGAATATTCTAGACTGTAAGATTTTTATGTTATAAAAGCGTTTTTTGACCTTTTCAGTTGAGTCAAAGTTGACGATCGTAGTTTTTTTCGTACTTATCGGACTTTATATGCAAATATTTCAAAAATGATAAATGCTACAACCTTCCAAATTTTTTTTTGTTATATTATGCATGTTTTTTGCACATTTCCATATATAAACCTTTAAAAAAGCGTAATATGAAAAGGCTCAAATATTAGGAGAATGTGACCTACGCGTTTCCGATATTTTCGGCCGAGAATCGGCGCGCGGAAGGGAAAAAAATATTTTTTTCAAAAATTCACCATAAATCGAGATACTGTTCTAGAGACTTGCAATTTGTTTTACAATGAAGATAAATAATTGAATATTACTAGACTGTAAGATTTTTATGTTATAAAAGCGTTTTTTTTGACCTTTTCGGTTGAGTCAAAGTTGACCGATCGTAGTTTTTTTCGTACTTATCGTACTTTATATGCAAATATTTCAAAAATGATAAATGCTACAACCTTCCAATATTTTTGTTATATTGTGCACGTTTTTGCGCACATTTCAATATATAAAAACTATAAAATAAGCGTAATATGAAAAGGCACAAATATTAGGAGAATGTGACCTACGCGTTTCGGATATTTTCGGCCGAGAATCGGCGCGCGGAGGGAATAAAAATATTTTTTTTCAAATATTCACCATAAATCGAGATATTGTTCTAGAGACTTGCAATTTGTTTTAAAGTGAAGGTAAATTGATTGGAATATTACTAGACTGTAAGTAATTTGCTACCCAAAAAAAAAAAATATTTATAATATATATATATATAATATATATATAGATATATATATATATATATATATATATATATATATATAATATATATATATATATTATATATATATATATATATATATATATATATATATATATATATATATATATATATATATATATATAATTTTTGTTTTTTTTATACGTAAAAATATATATATTACATTCTTCGATTCTGGTACCAATACATAATAAAAGGAATGCAGGTGACACTTCTCTTTTCACATACAATGAAATGTCTTATTATTTTATCATGCACACATTCAGATATATAAAAAATTGTAATAAATATAAAACTAAATATATAAAACTAAATGCAGAATACTCACTCGTAATCCTGACTCTTCGTTCTATTCTTGTTTTTCTCCCTCCTCCATTTAAGAGTCTTGCATTTTTTTCCACTCGACATGACGAGGTACAGGTGGAGGAGGGAGACGCGCGCCCTTACTGCTGATGGACCCGGCGGCCCCGTGCGCCCTCCGCTGTCGGTTTAGGGGCGCGCTCCAATACATGACCTTAGTGTGGTACTTTCGGTCACACTCCCCTATCCTGCAAAGAGCAACTTTGCAGAGACGACAGAAGAAACCGGGTGTCTCTCCTTCTGCCATTCATATGGCACACCCGGCACCGTTCTGCCTTCGCCCTTCTAAGGCCTCCAGTATGTGTTCCCCTGGCTGCAGCCGACACGCAGGGTCCACTACCCGACGAGAAGCGGTGATGGCGGGGCCGGCAGCAAGAGGGGCGTCGTCAGCAGGGGCGCAGCAGGCAGGGGGCGTCGTCAGCAGGGGTCGGCGCAGCAGGGGCGGCGGCCAAGCAGCCGCGTCGTCAGCAGGGGCGGCGGCAGCAGGGGCGTCGTCAGCAGGGACGTCGTCAGCAGGGGCATCGTCAGCAGGGGCGTCGTCAGCAGGGGCGGCGGCAGGTCGAGCGAAGTTGGCCCTCCTAGCTGCCCTTTCCTCTAGGGGGC
Source organism: Macrobrachium nipponense (assembly GCF_015104395.2). Lineage (NCBI taxonomy): Eukaryota > Metazoa > Arthropoda > Malacostraca > Decapoda > Palaemonidae > Macrobrachium > Macrobrachium nipponense. Next base: position 55,209,529 of record NC_061092.1, read on the forward strand.
AGATCTGCAGCTCAGGGCAGGGGGGTCAGTTATGGAAGGCCACTCATCGGGATCGAAGTTGATGAGGGCATTCACGGCGACCCATCAGGGAACTGTATGTTTGGGTCAAACCTCGGGAAGATTGTCACCGCTGGTACCCACAGTACAGTATGTAGGCATTTTGGAGGGCCAACTGAAGGATGTATTTGAGGAGCTTCTGTGTCCACCTTCTGGTTCTCCTGGCGAAGGGATAGGTAAGGATAGCTGGTATGAGCGATCAAAGAGATCAACTCCTCCCATGTGCCTGTTGTGTGCCCAATGACAGTAGGCCGCTCGGTACGAAACTCCTCAAACACAACTCGGCCCTGTCGACGTGTCTTCTTCGCTGTACGATCTCTTCTTTGATGGGTTTCATGACTCGTCGTAATCAATGGGGACGAGTCGGACACCCTTCCAACAGATGACAAAGACAGCGCCCTTCCGCCGCCACTCTGTCTCTCTCTTGCCAGGTGTTGCGGATGACTAGCGAACCTCTTGAGGACATTCGGGGCCCCACGCACCAACCGAAGGGTACCACTGACGTGAACACCTGCTTCATACAGTTTCCTGGGCCAGGATACCGAGTTATAATAATTATCCATAAACAGGTGATATCCCTGGTTACGGAAACGTCCCACAAGGTTGAATACAGTGTCACGCAGCGTGGAGAAGACCCCGGTATACACTGAAAAGTCCACAACGTATCCAGTGTTGGCCTCGGTAATGAGAAAGAATTTCACACCATATTTCTTTGGCTTCTTGGGGTTATACACTTTTATACTAAGACGTCCTTTGTAAGGCATCATCCAAAGACAGGTTCTTTCCAGGAATCACGAGATTTCTACACCGATCACGGATATAATCCAACACTGTACGCACTAAAATGAGGCGATCACTGTTATTCCGGGGTATGGCCCTTCGGTTGAAGGCGTTGATGTACATGTCCAATGCCAGGAAATTATCACGGGACATAACGCCAGGCACATTCGGCATACATAAAAAATAATTTCTCCTCCAATATTGCCTGACGTCGACAGCAGGTGTCAAACCAAAATAAATGTGGAGCAAACCCAAAAAATGTGCCGATGTCAATGAGGTTGCAACGCCGCCAGTAATACGACAAGGTCGTCTTCAGCTCATACCGGCAGTACCGAGCGTAGTCCACCGTCTCGTGTACTAGGTATTCCAGCAATTCCCGCGTCAGGAAAAGCTGGATGAACCCCAAAACAGTCAGGGGTACTGGTACGGTCATCCCAGGGTTGCCGTGAAGGGTGCATGTTAGGAGGGGTCTGGGGTCCTCGTCCACCCCTCGTCACTCTCCGACGACCGACCTTCACCTTGGCTGGCGCGACGAGCCGACCTTCTACGTGCCCATGCGCGCGCACGGTTGAGGGCACGATGCACACTACCCCCCCCCGTTGGCCATCACCCTCACTTAGCCGGGGGGGGGGGGGCCCTCACTTTCTGTATCGTCCTCTGCGATAAAACTTGAGCCGTATCCCCACCCTCCCCCTCCTCCTCAGATTCCCCCTCGTATGCACTGAATTCGAGCTCACTTTGGGGATGTGAGCCTCGAACGGACATTGGGGGCAAAATATTCATCCTCACTTTCATCGGGACTGATGTCCTCATCACTCGATGACCATCCGCCATCAAAATGAGGGACTTGCGACATGTTCCACGATCAAGCTCCGAAAGATATTCGTCTATGTCCCTTGGTTGGAGGCCTCCCAAATGCCTACGAACGAATGCCCCTAAGGACGCTCACATGCTTCCTAGGGGTAACCAAAGGCATACGATGTGTTCCCGAAACACTTTCAGCCACACGTGGCCGCACAGAACGGCCCTTTAGGTGCGGGGTCATGCTGGGTGCTTGGCCCCTCGCCAGCATCCAGGTCCAAAACTCGCCTTACACGATCCCTTCCGACGTTAAAACGTCGCCTTTCACGGTTCACACGTCGTTGAGACATATCTAGGAATGTCCTGTAGCAATACAAATGCTCAAAGTCTCGCACAAGTCCAGAAAAACACGCTTTTTCACGAAAGATCGCTCTCTGGAATGGTTGCGCTACTGATGCTGGCTGGAGCGAGAAGAAGGGATATCGCGCATGCGCGCACCTGGGTCACGCTTCAAAACAAAAAAACAAGGCCTTGATCCGTGAACTCCCAGCATTCCCCAAGGGCGCGTGATTCAAAAGTTTTAGGCTGGTAGGCCTATACTATTTTCCGCGAATTTTAAAAAAAACTTTCGTATGTCGACCATAAAATAAACTTCCAGTCGGCACCCGACAGACAATTTATCTCGACGTAAAATACGTCCAGTCGGCGTTTAAGGGTTAAGAAATGAGCATCGGCGAGATCCACCAGATGTAAAGCATTAAAGACTGGTATAAAAAGTTCACAGAGAAGCGGTAGACCCAATGTGAGTGATGCATCTGTCCTAGAAAATCGGTTCATCGTGCTTCGATCGAAATTCGGATGCTTCGGAGCACAGTGCATAAAGTGTTGCACAAATGGCTACATCTGCACGCATACAAGATTCAACTTCTTCAAGAATTAAAGCGAAACGTGAAGCATTTGCAACAGAGATTCTTAGTCACATTGACGAAGACAATGATTACCTTTCGCAAGTCGTTTTTTCTGATGAAGCTACCTCTCATACATGAGGTAAGGTTAACAGGCATAATGTACGCATTTGGGGATCAGAACACCCACATGTTGCGATTGAACATGAATGAGACAGCCTCAAAGTGAATGTTTGGTGCGGTCTAATGCACGACTGAGTTATTGGACCTTTTTTCTTTGCTGACCCCACCATATCAGTAATTGTTTATCTGGACATGCTGGAGCATTATGTTGCACCTCAATTAGAAGAGTTTCAGCCAAGGGTACTGTTTCAGCCTCCACTTCTGGAAGCAACCTTTCCCATCCGCTGTATTGGGAGATATGGCCCAACATGAATGGCCACCACTTTTTTTTCTTATGGGGTTATATCAAGAATAAAGTATACAGTACACCAGTACCTAATGTTGAGACCTTGAAAGCAAGGATAACAGCAGCTCTAGCAACGGTAACTATGGAGATGTTGGAGAATACCTGGCGTTAGATAGAATTTCACTTACATGTACTCCGGGCAGCCACATGTTGAAATTTATTACTAAAATGAAAAAACTTTAGTCATTGTTGTTGAATTTGAAGAAAACCTTATATCTCTACCTGAAATCCGAGAAAGACATTAAGGACACCAGGAAATATGATTTTATGCTAAATCGAGCAAAGGGAAAAACATCGATCTTTCAGTGGAAGGGATCGATGAAGGAAAACGAAGAGATTTTTAGCTTTAACCCTTTAAGGCATTCGTTTTTTTAGCACCTTGAAAACCATTCGATACGTCTGATAGACTCCTTTTTTTTTGAAAAATCAAAAGAAATGGTTGTAATCGTTTTTAATGATTTTTGAAGTAATTGTGCATAAAAGGAAAAATAGTAAAATTGACCAAGAAATAAAAAAAAATATATTATTTTTAATACAACTTAAGAAAAAAATTATTATTATTCCACTAATAAGAATTAAGAAAGAATATTTTATAAGGTTCTTTTCTTGTCCCGTGGCCATATTCTGTAGGTGCCACACACTTCTAGCTCTGGAGGGTCACCTCTGGAAGACTGTGAAAAAGAGTAATTTTTATGTTACAAAAAAATGAATATATCCACTATGCAATTTTTTTTATGACTTTGTCAACTTTCTTTGACATTAAACTATGATTTTCAGAACTAAATTATCTGTAGTGACACTTTGTAATGAAATTATGACAGTAGGATGGCGTGAAGCGCTTTTTGCAATTACCACCTTTTCACTACGATCCTGAGTTATTTTGCAGACAGTATTGATAATATTCCTTGGGGAGATTGGTAGGGTGGGATTGCTTAGCCTTTGTTGTCCCCAGGGTTTTATGAATGCTTTTGCAACTGCTTGCATGAATTTTCTTCTGTTGAAAGAGGCAGATGTGTTCCCACAGTAAATGACCCACTCCTCAATTAGTTAGACTTGCATAGCATTTCATGCGTCTCATGGACTAACAGGGCAAGTAACAAGACAGGCCACAGAGGAGAACCAGCTGCAGATTACTTTCCTTCAGAAGACCCAGTGGGACACTGAATATAGCTGGGTGGCTGAGCCTGCATCACCATGGTCTCTGGTGCCAACATGTTTCCCCTCCAATGATCCTGTCATGGGGGTAGGACTGCCTTTGAGGGTTAAAGAAAGCAGCACAGAAAGTAATAACAGCTTAAATGGTAGTTAGAGCTAAAGTTGAAAAATTTCAGTTGTTAGACGTGAGGCAGCCTAAAAAAAGGGAAAGGAAAACATTTGGTGGGAGAGAGGAGTTATTGCCCATTAATGGAATGACAATTATCAGAGTAATTTTAAACGAGACCTCTGTGTAGAACTCATCAGGAGGGAAACCTTATATTGTTTGTAGATTTCATCAAAATAAGCTCTCAACAAATCCCACCTGCCTTTCTATTTTCTTGGATCATAACTTTCTGGAGAATTGTATTTTTACTCAGGATGTTGTAGAGGTCTGTTGTAGTTAAAACAAAATATATATATTTATGTTCTTCTGGGCTGACAGGCCCGGCCAATTCCAGGTTTGGGCTTTGATAATGGGGTTTAAAATAAGAAAGGAAGAGGCTTGATGTCAGGGTTAAGGTTTGGAGACTGCCCAGTCCAAGTTTTTCTGTTTTGAAGCATAAATCAGGAGCTCCTTTAGTTTGAGTCATTATATCGACACGCGCAACAGGCGCTGCTTTAACACTGCTTGATTATTTCTATCCGTGGTTCTGGGCATTGTGGCAGGATTGTCCTGGGTGCAGGTACTGCCGTGAAAAGAGGTTTTGAGGTTGGCTTTGCTTTGAACTGTGCAACGTGGGATAAACGGGCACTGCGTCATTGGAAGCATGGTATGGTGACATTAAGAACACTTGGGTGTTGTTGGTTTCCCTTTTTTCGATTTCGCAAAAACAGATCTTGGTTTCGTGTTTAACACAGACGCACAGAATGCAGGGCCTTGCAACATTCTTAATGATAGTCAGCGCTGGAATCTGTAGCACCTGAGAGGCTGGAAGTGTGTGTGTGCTGGACATGTTGGAGGTCTCTTTCGGGTTTGTTCACAGAAAAGAAGGGTTTTTCGCCCTTGGTGATTATACCTCGTTAGTAAGCAATGTGTTAATAGTGTCTCCACGTTAATACCCGGCGTGTAAGCCGGAGAGCGTTGTGCAACTGCAGATATACTAATATTCTTTCTGCTACAATCAGTGCCTTAGAAATCTTTCAAATCACAGCTAATCGAGGCCTATTGGTCATGGGAAATGGGTAAAAGAATGCAGTGTATGTGTTAGTGCTTGACCCCTCCCTT
>NC_061092.1:55219962-55228397 GCF_015104395.2 Macrobrachium nipponense
GTGTGTGTGTGTGTGTGTGTGTGTGTGTGTGTGTGTGTGTGTTTGTGCGTGTGTGTTTGAGTATATAATTTACTATTTTTTTTTTTTTTTTTTGCTACTGCTCCAGTAAAAAAATTAACTCAGTTTCCTCCACTTGTAATAAAAGTGATTAGCAACGGAGGAACGTTGGGGCCGGGTGTTATTGGTAAGGATTCCTTTAGGCTATGAATAATCCCGGCTAGAGCGAGTACTATATGGACCCATGCAGTGCGCGTACCTTTTGTGTGGGACCAGGACTAATCGCTTCATGCCCTAGGGGTTGTTTCTCTTTTTCTCATTCGGAATACGGAGACAAGGTATGAAAGGCGAATAGGAAATAGATGAATATAAAAACATTGGGGAAATTTCTGACGACAGACAATTGTTAGGATGTCTAATAGTCCTTTTTGCAATAACCTTTACTGTTTAGGCCAAAAATTACAAAATAATTCACAATTATAATGTCTCCTTTTATTCATTTAACCTGGTCCCATATAAAGGATTTACCTTTTTACATGGCACAAAAAGATATTCCAATTTTTCTTAGTGTTGATTTATTATTTGGCAGCAGCTTCTCTCTCTCTCTCTCTCTCTCTCTCTCTCTCTCTCTCTCTCACAAACACTTTCCCGGTAAACACGGAATTCTCTCTCTCTCTCTCTCTCTCTCTCTCTCTCTCTCTCTCTCCTTCTTCTCTCTCTCTCACACACACACACACATAAACACTTTCTCGGTAAGTAACACGGTATTTTCTCTCTCTCTCTCTCTCTCTCTCTCTCTCTCTCACACACACACACACACACACACACACACACACATAAACACTTTCCCGGTAAGTCACACGGTATTCTCCCTCTCTCTCTCTCTCTCTCACACACACATAAACACTTTCCCGGTAAGAAACACGGTATTCTCATTATCATGGAAGTGTCGGAGATAAATATTTTTTCTAAATAGCAGTCTTAGAGTAATGGTGTAACAAATAATGTAAATATCTGAGAAGAATTCCTACATACATCTAAAAAAATATAATCTTGAATAAATAAAATTCCTATTTATTTCCAAGAATGTATAATAAGTTATTAGAAGTTATTCTATATCGTTGAAATATAAAGCATGATTGACAGAAAGTACTAAATATATTCGTAAATATCCCATAGTCAAGAGTTTTATAAGTCTGAGTGTATGTCTGAATGGTAAAATCGAGACAAGACAATTCCATGCTAGTCTTATATAAGAGCTCCCAAGCGTTCATAAATCATAATTTCTAAAACTACGCATGGTATTTTTTGTCGACTGGTTACTTGTTTATTGCTATGAATATCACTCAGAAATGGGGTTAATATATGATCAGTGATATCCTCATTCACAACCATTATTGTAATTGCGTCTATTGGAGTTATTGTTGTACAATTAGAGGGTATGTATTCTTTGGTAAATCTCTCTCTCTCTCTCTCTCTATCACTGCTCCTCCTCTCTCTCTCGCATCTCCTCTCTCTCTCCTTCTCTCTTCATCTCTCACACACCCACACCACACATAAACACTTTCTCGGTAAGTAACACGGTATTTTCTCTCTCTCTCTCTCTCTCTCTCTCATCTCTCTCAAAAATAATAAATCTCAATTTTGTGTGTATATAACTATTGGAATAGTAAGCGAAAACATAAAATAAACTGTCAATATTTTCATGATTAGTTTTGGCGGATATGCAAATAACTATTAAACACTAATATTCAACTATGCTGTAGATGTGTTTCGGGGATTCAAAAAGAAAAATAAAAAGAAAGAAAAGAAAAAAAAAAAAAAAGTGTGTCGTCCGCAATTAGTGAAGTAACTCATACCTCTGGCAACAGTAAACCCCCCGATATATAGTACATATGATATGTTTATTTATTTGTGATGTTACATAATTACATATTATATATATTACGGATGACTACTATCAAAATGTTATCATAAAACTAAAACAGGTTAATTTGTAGGAAAACAACAAAGAAACGAGCTGTTACAATGATTGTTTACGTTTTCGTGCGTCTGGTAGCATACTACAGGTGACTCCCTGTCTGAAAACCTCCGGGTTCTGGGGACCTGTGAGATCTCATCCCAGCCGCAATCAAAGGGTTAAGGCGATATTTCGGTCCTAATATATTAGTTTCAAGATAATAAATTAATCCGGATCAACCACCCCCAGTGGAACTTACTGACACATCCAACCGGGTACACTTCCACCGCAGTGCCAGTCAACCCCCACGCGAGTGACTACCCACTCCCCCTGGCTAACCCCCATCCACCCAAATGATCAGCGCATTCATCTCCCACCATAAACTAATCTCTTGGAATATTTTTGGCCTCAAGCAGATCATTCCTCTCCTAAACATGTTCTGCAAAAACTTCAAAGGCATCATTGCGTTGCAAGAAACGCTCCTTTGGCCACATGACCTTGTCATCTGCGATTCAATTCATGAAGACTTCAGAACCTTCTCGACTTCATCGATGCAAGTTACAAATCAAATCATAGCCGGTCACCCGAAGGGGGGCCTTTCTTTCCCTGTGGCACAAATCGTTAGACAATATGATAAAGGTGATGACCTACAGGAGTGACAGATTCCTGGGGCTTCAAGTGACAGTAGGGACCTCTAAAATCCTAATTATTAATGTTTATATGCCATGAGAAAATAACAATAATTTTGATCATTACTGCTGCATGATCCTAAGTATTACTCATGATTCTCCTGCTGATCATAAATTTGTATAATCGGGGACCTTAATTCTCACCCCACAAAACAATTTTATAATGAACTTACTCGCTTCTGTCAAAATCATGCTCTCCAAATTAGCGATGTAATGCTCTTCCCTCCCCCCTCCTATTCATATGTACATAATAGTGGACGCTATTACAACCTCCTGGCTGGACCACTACATCATCTCCACAACTTCATGATTCTGTTATGACCTGCAATATTTGCTATGATCTTGCAACGGGCTACGATCACATCCCATTACAGGTGTCATTCAGTACCCCCATCCCTCCCTACCATGAACCCCCTAACTGTTCGGCCACCAGATGTAAACTTGGATTTTAAAAACCAACAGAAAACCAGATACTTTAGGGCGACCACGGAAACCAGGTTGTGGCCAATAGTTCAACCGGCAACGCCCTTACATTGTACTAACACCAAATTGTAGAAATGACCACCACAAGAGGGATCTGAATGAATTCTATTCGAACATAATCTCCGCTATGCTTGCTTCGGGTAGGACTGCCCACAGATTTCGTCAAGGTAATTCTCGTAATATACCTGGTATGGAATGACTTTGTTAAAGATATGTATACATACTCACGAGAAATGTTTTTACTGTGGAGACAAAATGGTAGCCCCAGGGAAGGGCACACTGCATTACTAATGAGACAGGCGAGAGCGCAGTTCAAACTTGCTCTTAAGCACTGCAGGTTAAATGAAAACAACTAAGAGCCGATGCAATGTCTAGAACCTTAGAATCTGGTGATTATCCTCGTCTTGGAGAGATATCCAGTCCTTAAATCCCAAAACTAAAAAGCTATCACAGAGAGTAGGGAAAGCAGTCGGAGACGAAGCTATCGCAAATATGTGGGGCGATCTCTTCATCAATATCCTGAATTGCATAAATGATCAAGATTCCCGAAGGGATCTAGATAACCTCCTTACTGACAACATTCAATTTAATTTTGCAGACCGTATTATGCAGGTAACATCAGCGATGCCATAAACAGCCTACCTAATAATAAATCACCCGGCTGTGATGGTCTTCCTGCAGAGGCATTCAAATTCTGCCATCTGATAATATACTTTTTCCTAGCTGCCCTATTCAATGCATGCATAATTCACGTTTCTTCCAGACTCCCTACTTCAGTTCACTTGATACCATTAATCAAAACAAGCTAAAGGATGCAGCTGACCTTGGCAACTACCGGCCGATTGCAATCACAACGATTGCATAGAAGATACTTGAGTCTGTTCATCTAGTGAGACTTCTCCCCTTTCTACACACCACTGACAACCAGTTCAGGTTTAAAGCAAACCACTCAACCGACACCTGCATCTACATACTGAAAGAATTGCTGAATTACTACCTGTCATCAGCCTCTCCTGTTTTCTTTGTTTTGTAGATGTGAGAAAAGCATTTGACAGAGTAAACTACCTGAAGCTCTTCCTGAAGCTACATAAAAGGGGCACCGACCCCTGTATCTAATTGGCATTTTACTTGCTGGTTCTCTACACAGCAATTCTGTGTCAAATGGGGTAAAGTATTATCTTACACCTTCGGCTCCTTAAACTGGGCTTCGGCAAGGGGGCATTCTCTCTCCTTACCTGTTTAATTACGTACACAGATGCCATGAATGTCAAACTGAACTCACTCCCAATCAGATGCACCGTCAATCAAACAACTATAAACAACCTCTGTTACGCCAACGATATGGTTCTGATTTCCCCATCAGTGCAAGGTCTCAAACGACTCATCGACACTTGCCCGCTATATGCAGAGGAATTTGATATAATCTACAACGAAACCAAGACCCAGTGCATGTCGCTGCTCCTGAGATCGCTTAAGCATATTGCAGAACCACAAATTTTCCTCAGAAACCATCGGCTGGAATTTGTGCACGAATTTCCGCATCTGGGTCACATTATCACTGACAACCTAAAAGATACGGCAGACATTGAACAGAGGCGTCGTAAACTATGTGCAGCTGGCAACATGATTGCAATGAGGTTTGCCTTCTGTCACCAAGACGTGAAACTGCTGCTCTTTCCGCTCGCACTGCTACAGTATCTATGGGTGTTCCCTCTGGACGAACTATAGCCGAGAGACCATGAGACGCATCACTATTGTGCACAATGACATTCTGAGATGCCTCACAAACACTCCACGCTACCACTCTGCCACACAGATGTTCATAGAAAACCACCTGGACAATTTAAAAATCATTGTTAGGCGAACAATGTCCAGTCTGGTAACCCGAGTGAGAAACAAAAGCAGCAACTTGCTCATACAAACACATCCTAAGGAGTGAAGCAAGAAGAAGATCTAAATTGTGGGAAAGATGGGAAAATGAGGCCTTTGTCCCCTAAAGGACTTAATCTCTGTATTGGCAAGATGTCATCTGCAATTTTTGCCATTATTTTATTTATTGCTGATATTTTAATTTTTCATTATTACTGTGATTACTATCAAGTTAAAGTTTTTTTTTTACATTCAATTTTTGTATTTATCCCTCTGGACCTGACTACTGTAATCACCTAAGGTCTTTAGTGGAAATTTAAGTTATATAATATGTGCACTAATTGTTATTACTCTAAATGCATTTTTTTTCTCACCAATATTATAACTGTTATTACGTATCACGATTACTAGCTTTTATGCTACCTCAGCTATTTTGTGGATAAGTGCCGATTATTCATTTTCTTTTGTATCATGTTTCATGTATCTAGATTATGTATGTTACTGTCTGTATTTTGTATATTCAATGTATATGGCCTGAGCTGTAATAAAGCATATTATTATTATAATTATTATTATTTTATTTCTTTTTTTTTTTTTTTTTTTTTTTGCTCTATCACAGTCCTCCAATTCGACTGGGTGGTATTTATAGTGTGGGGGTTCCGGGTTGCATCCTGCCTCCTTAGGAGTCCATCACTTTTCTTACTATGTGTGCCGTTTCTAGGATCACACTCTTCTGCAGGAGTCCTGGAGCTACTTCAGCGTCTAGTTTTTCTAGATTCCTTTTCAGGGATCTTGGGATTGTGCCTTGTGCTCCTATGATTATGGGTATGATTTCCACTGGCACATCCATATCCTTCTTATTTCTATTTTCAGATCTTGATACTTATCCATTTTTTCCTCTCTTTCTCTTCAACTCTGGTGTCCCATGGTATTGCGACATCAATGAGCGATACTTTCTTCTTGACTTTGTCAATCAACGTCACGTCTGGTCTGTTTGCACGTATCACCCTATCCGTTCTGATACCATAGTCCCAGAGGATCTTTGCGTGATCGTTTTCTATCACTCCCTCAGGTTGGTGCTCGTACCACTTATTACTGCAAGGTAGCTGATGTTTCTTGCACAGGCTCCAGTGGAGGGCTTTTGCCACTGAATCATGCCTCTTTTTGTACTGGTTCTGTGCAAGTGCCGGGCATTCGCTTGCTATATGGTTTATGGTCTCATTTTTCGTATTGCACTTTCTACATTTGGGAGAGATGTTATTTCCGTCTATCGTTCTTTGAACATATCTGGTTCTTAGGGCCTGATTTTGTGCCACTGTTATCATTCCTTCAGTTTCCTTCTTTAGCTCTCCCCTCTGTAGCCATTGCCAATTGTCATCGCTGGCTAGTTCTTTAGTCTGTCTCATGTATTGTCCGTGCATTGGTTTGTTGTGCCAGTCCTGTTCTGTCTGTCATTCTCCTGTCTCTGTATATTTCTGGGTCTTCGTCTACTTTTATTAGTCCTTCTTCCCATACACTCTTTAGCCACTCGTCTTCATTGGTTTTCAGATATTGCCCCAGTGCTCTGTTCTCGATGTTGACGCAGTCCCTCTATACTTAGTAGTCCTCTCCTTCCTTCCTTTTGTGTTATGTATAGTCTATCCGTATTTGCTCTTGGGTGTAGTGCTTTGTGTATTGTCATATGTTTCCTGGTTTTCTGGTCTATGCTGCAGAGTTCTAGCCTTCTTCCATTCCACTATTCCTGCGCTGTATCTGATTACTGGCACTGCCCATGTGTTTATGGCTTTTATCATATTTTCCGGCGTTGAGTTTTGACTTGAGTATCGCCTTGATTCTCTGCATATATTCTTTCCTGATCGTGTCCTTCATCTCTTGGTGTTTTATATCCCCTCCTTCCATTATTCCTAGGTATTGTATCCTGTCTCATCTATGTGTTTGATGTTGCTCCCATACTGGTAGCTTTATCACTTCAGTTCTCGTTACTTTGCCTTTTGTGTATTATTAATTAATTATTATTATTATTATTATTTATTATTATATTATTATTATTATTATTATTATTATTATTATTATTATTACATATTATTATTATTATTATTATTATTATTATTATAATTAGTATTTTTAGTTATTATTTATTATTTATTTATTTATTTATTTATTATTTTATTTATTATTATTATTTTTTTTGTCTCTTGGTATTTCTAGTGTGGGGTTCCGGGTTGCATCCCAATCCTTCCTCTTTCTTCTCCCTACTTTTTTAAACCCTACTGAAGATTCGAAATCCACATTCTATGTTAGCCTCTTTATTGTTTCTCAACCCGCCATCCAACGTGTGATTTCCCTTCCCTTCATTCCTGAATAGTATTTAAAAGAAAATCTTTCTGAGCAATTGCTTTTCCGCATTTCCCCATCACTCTTTTGACCTGCATTCTCTTTACTGACTGCCTGACCTCATTCTCACATTGCCCCGTTCACATATCTAAACTTGCTGTAACAAAATGTGTTTGTATTAAATGTAGCTGTTTATATTTTTGTTGTGTTCTTAATTCTCCTCTAGTGGAAGATATTTACCACAACTTTTTTATTATCTAATTTAACTCTCATTTAATTTTAGTAAAGTAATTACATACAGTATATTATACTGGGCATGTTTTCATATTTTCTTAACACTTGACGACATAAAACTGAAGGCACATATAACTTGATAGTTAACATAGCTTATCTCTGTTGAACTCAGTCTTTTATAAAAAAAATCCTGAACATTTCAATTCGAGAGACAGAGAAAGAGAGAGAGAAGTGATACTGTTTGTTTGGAATTTGGAGTCAGTCTGCAGATACAAACGACGTAACCAAGTTTTGTCTAATTTCTAAGTCATATCTATTATTTATTTTAATCCTTATTATCTAAAAGCTTTTCGGCTCACAGTATATATGCAATCTTTCTCTCTGTGTCTCTCTTCTAAAAAAAAGAAAAAAGAAAAACACAATAGATTAAGCTTTGTTAGTGACACTGAACGGGATTAAAATACACAAATGGTTAATTATGATAAACCATTAGGGTATCAAAAGAGAGAGAGAGAGGAGAGAGAGAGAGACGAGAGAGAGGAGAGAGAAGAGAGAGAGAGAGAGAGAGAGATTTCTAGTCAACACATCGTCACATGGCAAACACATTTCTCAAGCGAGGAATGGAACCTAAAATTGCTCGTCCTGCTAATTGATGATTTTCCTTGTTGGAATATCTGTATTTGTGCGTATTCATAAACTTAGCATCCTTTTGTAAATGATAATGTTTTTATAAAAAAATAATAGTAAATCAAGATAAAAAAAACAATATCTGTTCTTATGCGTTTACTTCAATCATGGTTCCTATAATTATCCATTAGCTAAGAAGCCTCAAACGTCAGCAATAGTTCTGAATTGTACTGATGTCCTGG
>NC_061092.1:55228897-55253895 GCF_015104395.2 Macrobrachium nipponense
CCAGGACATCAGTACAATTCAGAACTATTGCTGACGTTTGAGGCTTCTTAGCTAATGGATAATTATAGGAACCATGATTGGAGTAAACGCATAAGAACAGATATTGTTTTTTTTTTTTTTTATCTTTACTATTTTTTTTACATAAAACATTATCATTTACAAAAGGATGCTAAGTTTATGAATAGGCACAAATACAGATATTCCAACAAGGAAAATCATCAATTAGCAAGACGAGCAATTTTAGGTTCCATTCCTCGCTTGAGAAATGTGTTTGCCATGTGACGATGTGTTGACTAGAAATCTCTCTCTCTCTCTCTCTCTCTCTCTCTCTCTCTCTCTCTCTCTCTCTCTCTCTCTCTCTCTCTCTCTCTTCTGATACCGTAATGGTTTATCATAATTAACCATTTGAGTATTTTAATCCCGTTCAGTGTCACTAACAAAACTTTATCTACTGTGTTTTTCCTTTTTCTTTTTTTAGAGAGAGGCAGAGAGAGAAAGATTGCATATATATTGTGAGCCGAAAAGCTTTTAGATATTAAGGATTAAAATAAATAATAGATATGACTTAGAAATTAGACAAAACTTGGTTACGTCGTTTGAATCTGCAGACTGACTCCAAATTCCCAACAAACAGTACCACTTCTCTCTCTCTTTCTCCGTCTCTCGAATTGAAATGTTCCATGATTTTCTTTATAAAAGACTGAGTTCAACAGAGATAAGCTATGTTAACTATCAAGCTATATGTGCCTTCAGTTTTATGTCGTCAAGTGTTAAAAAAATATGTATGTAATTGCTTTACTAAAATTAAATGAGAGTTAAATTAAATAATAAAAAAGTTGTGGTAAATACTTTCCACTAGAGGGGAATTAAGAAAACAACAAAAATATAAACAGCTACATTAAATACAAACAAATGTTGTTACAGTAAGTTTAGATATGGAAACGGGGCAATGTGAGAAGAGGTCAGGCAGTCAGTAAAGAGAATGCAGGTCAAAAGAGTGATGGTGAAAATGCGGAAAAGCAATTGCGCAGAAAGCTTTTAAATATTCAGGAATGAAGGGAAGGGAAATACACGTTGGATGGCGGGTTGATGAACAGTAGAGAGACACTAACATAGAATGGTATTTCGAATCTTCAGTAGGGTTTTAAAAAGTAGGAAGAAGAAAGAGGAATGATTAGGATGCAACCTGGAACCCCACGCTACATATACCAAAAGACAAAAAATAATAATAAAAAATAAATAAATAAATAAATAAATAATAATAATAATAATAATAATAATAATAATAATAATAATAATAATAATAATAATAATAAATGTGGCGCCGTGGCAGAGTGGGTTAGGTCGTCAATCGATTGGTTAAGCAACATTGGGGCTGGTCAGTTGTTGGATGGGTGACCGCTCTCCTCGGCGTTGATACCTTGGGAAAGGATCTTTACCATAATTTCCTCAGTCTACTCAGCTGTAAATGAGTACCTATCCCTGATGGGGTAGGGTCCAGCTATGGGTTAAATAGCAAAACTCAGCAATGACGGAAAGAAATGAAGGAATAAACGACAACGACGTAAATGGAACCTCTGGCAACAGAAGAGCTTCATCCGGCAGCCAGGTATTCAACCCAATTGAAGGGGAAGACGGTCAGGTACTTGGAGGTCGTCATCCAGCAACTGACCACCAACAGCCTGAGATTGGAGCTACAGAAGCAAACCAAAGGAAGAAATGGACAAGAGAAGAAAATAAGGAAATATGGAGATGCTACATCAGAAGAAACCCGACGGAGAGAGGATATAGAAGAAGGTTGGTCAACATCTGGAATGAGAGGACTAACACCCCCCAAACAGAGCAGAGGCTGGCAGACCAAGTAAGGAACATAAAGAAAAAGAACTGGCTCTCCCCACCAGAAAGAGAAGAACTGGAAAGGGAAATGTCACACGACAACGAATTACACGAAGATGAACTGAGAGACGATGCCACAGAAGACGACAGGGATGATGAGGTATCAAACAATGACACACGAAGAAACACCGACGAAGTAACAGAGAGGACGGAATGGGTAGAAAAGATTAGACAATGGATGGAACCAGATACAGAGAGAACAAAGATCCTCTCCATGAAAGCCTACAACGCCAAGAAATTAAGGGAGAAAACAAGTGAGGTCAATGAAATAATGGGCATAATAAACACCACCAGTATAACAGAAACAAATAACTTGGCATATGAAGGAACAAGATTAGTAGCAGAACTGATGGGGATACGAACACCAACACTACCAGCACAACCAACCCAACAGAAACCAAAACAGCAACCTCCTTGGAAAAGGCACCTGGAAAAGCAAATCATGGTGATGAGATCTGACTTGAGTAAACAGAAAGAAATGGAAGAAAAAAGGCTAAGAAGCAAGAAAACAAGGGAGGAACTCAACGAGAAATACAAAGTACAAGAGAGGGGACTAAACAACACAATAGAAGATGTAAAACAGAAGCTTAAGGCCAAAGCACATAAGATCCAACGGTACATGAACAGGAATAGGGGATACCAACAGAACAAACTATTCGGAACCAACCAGAAAAGACTATACAGCCAACTAAGAGGGGAAGACAATATGGCTCCAGGAAGTCAAGGCTGAAGAAACAAGGAGAATAAAACAAAGATTCACAGAGATCACGACAGACACACTCAGACACCAACTAAAGAAAATGTCAAACTGGAAAGCCCCAGATCCCGATGAAGTCCATGGATACTGGTTCAAAAACTTCAAGGCCCTACACCCACGAATAGCAGAACAACTCCAGCATTGTATCTCAAATCAACATGCACCAAAATGGATGACCACAGGAAGGACATCCTTAGTACAAAAAGACAAGAGTAAGGGAAATATAGCCAGTAACTGCAGGCCTATCACCTGCCTATCAATAATGTGGACGTTACTAACAGGTATCATCAGTGAAAGGCTATACAACTACCTAGAGGAGACAAACACCATCCCCCACCAACAGAAAGGCTCCAGAAGGAAGTGTAGAGGCATAAAAGACCAGCTCCTGATAGACAAAATGGTAATGAAGAAAAGTAGGAGAAGGAAAACCAACCTAACCATGTCATGGATTGACTATAAGAAAGCCTTCGCGATGATACCACCAAATGGCTAATAGAATGCCTGAAAATATATGGGGCAGAGGAAAACACCATCATCTTCCTCAAAAATACAATGCGCAACTGGAATACAATACTTACAAGTTCTGGAATAAGACTAGCAGAGGTTAATATCAGGAGAGGGATCTTCAAGGGAGACTCACTGTCCCCTCTACTCTTCGTAGTAGCCATGATTCCCATGACAAAAGTACTACAGAAGATGGATGCCGGGTACCAACTCAAGAAAAGAGGCAACAGAATTAACCATCTGATGTTCATGGACGACATCAAGCTGTATGGTAAGAGCATCAAGGAAATAGATACCCTAATCCAGACTGTAAGGATTGTATCTAGGGACATCAGGATGGAGGTTGGAATAGAAAAATGCGCCTTAGTCAACATACAAAAGGGCAGAGTAACAAGAACTGAAGGGATAAAACTACCAGATGGGAGCAACATCAATCACATAGA
Organism: Macrobrachium nipponense; assembly: GCF_015104395.2. Taxonomy (NCBI): domain Eukaryota; kingdom Metazoa; phylum Arthropoda; class Malacostraca; order Decapoda; family Palaemonidae; genus Macrobrachium; species Macrobrachium nipponense. The sequence continues at coordinate 55,232,498 of NC_061092.1, forward strand.
TGAGACTGGATACAAATACCTGGGAATAATGGAAGGAGGGGATATAAAATACCAAGAGATGAAGGACACGATCAGGAAAGAATATATGCAGAGACTCAAGGCGATACTCAAGTCAAAACTCAATGGCAGAAATATGATAAAAGCCATAAACACATGGACAGTGCCAGTAATCAGATACAGCGAAGGATAGTGGAATGGACGAAGGCAGAACTCCACAGCATAGATCAGAAAACGAGGAAACATATGAGAATACACAAAGCACTACACCCAAGAGCAAATTCGGACAGACTATACATAACACGAAAGGAAGGAGGGAGAGGACTACTAAGTATAGAGGACTGCGTCAACATCGAGAACAGAGCACTGGGGCAATATCTGAAAACCAGTGAAGACGAGTGGCTAAAGAGTGCATGGGAAGAAGGACTAATAAAAGTAGACAAAGACCCAGAAATATACAGAGACAGGAGAATGACAAACAGAACAGAGGACTGGCATAACAAACCAATGCACGGACAATACATGAGACAGGCTAAAGAACTAGCCAGCGATGACATGTGGCAATGGCTACAGAGGGGAGAGCTAAAGAAGGAAACTGAAGGAATGATAACAGCGGCACAAAATCAGGCCCTAAGAACCAGATTTGTTCAAAGAACGATATACGGAAATAACATCTCTCCCATATGTAGGAAGTGCAATACGAAAAATGAAACCATAAACCACATAGCAAGCGAATGCCCGGCACTTGCACAGAACCAGTACAAAAAGAGGCATGATTCAGTGGCAAAAGCCTTACACTGGAGCCTGTGCAAGAAACATCAGGTACGAGCACCAACCTGAAGGAGTGATAGAAAGCGATCAGGCAAAGATCCTCTGGGACTATGGTATCAGAACAGATAGGGTGATACGTGCAAATAGACCAGATGTGACGTTGATTGACAAAATCAAGAAGAAAGTATCATTCATTGATGTTGCAATACCATGGGACACCAGAGTTGAAGAGAATGAGAGGGAAAAAATGGATAAGTATCAAGATCTGAAAATAGAAATAAGAAGGATATGGGATATGCCAGTGGAAATTGTACCCATAATCATAGGAACACTAGGCACGATCCCAAGATCCCTGAAAAGGAATCTAGAAAAACTAGAGGCTGAAGTAGCTCCAGGACTCATGCAGAAGAGTGTGATCCTAGAAACGGCGCACATAGTAAGAAAAGTGATGGACTCCTAAGGAGGCAGGATGCAACCCGGAACCCCACACTATAAATACCACCCAGTCGATTGGAGGACTGTGATAGAGCAAAAAAAAAAATTATAATAATGATAATAATAATAAGAATCATCATCATCATCATCATCATTACCATCATCATCATCAAATCATAGGCATGAGAATCTCAACTGTCTATTTTAGATGACAATTCTTTAATGATATTGTTATTATATTCTCTTAATTTTTTCTGTATGGCTTTAGCAGTGATCATGTAAAAGAGATAGCGTACAGAGTCAAATTAGTTGAAGAATAATTTCTTGATTCCTAAAACTAATGCACAGCAGAGAATATCATCATGAATTCAACCATAGCAAAATGTTAATACAGAAAAAACTGAATAAGACAAAGACGAAATATTGGGTTAATACCAGAATATTTTTGTTCAGAGTTAAAGCGTTATTTTATGTTAGAGAAGCATAAAATGATTTCACTTATGCATTTATTTTCAGATTACGTTTTTTCCTGCTTTTCTTAGATTTTTTTTGTAAGGCCTAAAATTGATTCTGCTAATTCATTATGATTTTAGGCCTAAATTTTTTACACCCACAAGTTGAATGTTTTAAAAAATGTAGTTTAGTTTTATTGTTGATTAAGGCGTGGCAAGAAGCGACACATGGCCCTCACTTGCTAGGACATAACAATAATTATTTTAGTGAATTTGCTTTTAAGTTTAGGGAGGGAAACAGTAGCCCAAAAATAAGAAAGAATTTCTGTAGGTCTTTTCATAGTAAGATTAATAATAGTCACAGCAGTAACGATTAAATACACATTCAAAAGTTCAATTGAACATTGCAACAACAAAAAGTCAGAGGACAAAATTTATATTCAGAGAAGAAATAAAACTTAAAGAAAAAAAAGAAAAAAAATTGCACAAAATTGATATAAAATACCGAATGATTGTTCCCTCTACAAGAATTGCAAAATTACGAACCTCATATAATAGTTGTATAATTTAATTCGCAAGAAATTTTTTATGCAAAAACTGTGAAAAATGTCAACAGTGATAAAATATAAAACATGAATTTAATATAGATATGAACAAACCTCAAAAACTAAATGCAAAGACAAACTTAAGGCAAAGAACGAAACAAGAGAAGATAAACATTGAGAATAATTATGAAATTCCTTTACCGCAGAATCACAAGCAGAATCCAATTCCTGTGGAGAGAGACTACAATCAAAGTTGACCAGTGTTCAATTTCCGCGACCTTCGGCTGCAGTTCCACCTACGACACGGCAGTCCGAAATCCTCCTCAGTTCATGTTCTCTCCCATAAATTCATTCCTCCTCTCTCTCCCTCTCTCTCTCTCTCTCTCTCTCTCTCTCTCTCTCTCTCTCTCTCTCTCTTAATCATGAAACACAACCACTCAAAATTTTCATCAAGAAGAGAAGTTTTCTTATAATAGATATACAAAGAGAATGAAAGTAAAAGAAAAACTCTTTATACATCCTAAGAAAAAAAATCATAATAAGTAAATATATGATGTAAAAATCGCCTTTTTTTATATTTTAAATGCAGATATAGAGAAATAAAAAGATTCTATAAGTTAAAAAAATGGGAAGGGTTAATTTCAAAATCCCGAGTCCCTCGTCGATTAAATTCTGCGCCATTAAGTCTTAAAAAAATCTTTTTGGTTTCAACCTTGAATGGGAATTCCAATACTACACTAATACAAGACTACACCACCGATGATGACAATACCGAAGAAGAAACCAGGAACAATACCAACCGTGACCTCATAGAGTTGTCGGCCAATCAAAATTCGGCCCGTGATGACGCCTTGCAACTCCGAAGATTGGTCAGTATACAGCAGCACAGCTATCGAATCTAGAGACTGGGTTGAACCCTGCCCCCAACAGCTAATAGGAGACCAGGTCTGCGAGCTCAGCCAACCAAAATTCAGCGCACTGAAGACCTACCGCTGAATCCCTGGTATAAAGGACAGAGGGACTTCATAAGCCCCAACACGCAAATCCACAATGATAAAAATGCAAGCACTGCAAAATAAAAAAAATATAAGAAGACCGTTCAAGGAGACCCCACCTTACTTCAACACAACGCAAGAACTTCAGAAGGGGCACAAATTGAAATTCATAATTTGGAGAATACACAGATTGGCCAATAAAACGTGGGGCAGGATGTCAGTAACCATTGGCAACACAGTGGACAGAACTTGGCCGAGTATGGGTCCCAAGATAGAACGAGTACAACCAGACCCAATCTATAGAAGATAAAATGGGAATAGTTCAAAAGAAAAATCAAATAATGAAGAAAAATCAAGACAACTAACATAAGGATAACCATCGTAAGACAATAAATGGCAATCTTAACCACCACACCATTGATACCACCTCATCGATCACCTGAAAAAAAAAAATCATAAGAAAAGATTATCTTAATGTCATCATTGTACCCTACCATGTCTCCTTTCCCAACCAATCATACCATCCATTCTCTGCTAAAAAGACGTAGCAAGAGGGTCTGCCCCTCTCAGTTAACTTTTGTCTTCCTTCATTTTTTACTCTCACATCTTAACCTTCCTCCCCCAACTCTTTTCCCAATTAATTCAACCTTTCTTATCCTAAATAAAGTAAAAAGTAGAGCTGGAGACTTTCCAGTAGTGTCTCAAACCTTCAAACTAAATTAATAGCCATTGCAAAAGCCTTAGATGACTAACAGTATAAGGAAACGCCACAATTCTTACCGACTCCAAGGCGCCATTCAATCAATGACAAGTGGGAAACTAAACGAGGATATCATACTCCTCTTAACAATCGCCCCTTTCCACCAAAGCAGTGGGAGATTAATTACACTAATCTGGAATCAGAGTCATGTTGGAATTCAATGGAATGAAGGGTCTGATGCAATTGCAAAGAGCGGTCTGCAATACAGTAGCATAAGCATTAAACTGGGCCCATCATTAACCCAGTTTAAAAGCCAAGCAGTAGCATACTGTCAGCAGCAGGAAGGAAGCAGTGTCAGGCAGGCCTTCCTCGAAGGTTCATCAACTGCTAAATGGTATCCAGAGACAACAAATCTACAGCCACACATATCGAGAGAAACACCTCGCAAACTAGCAGTCGTCATTCACAGATTTAGATTAAGATATCTGTGGAATTGATAAAGGATGACAAACATTCCCAGAGCATGCAGCCATTGCCAAATAGTAGCCGAAGAACCACTACAGCAATATTTACTAGAATTACCATAAAAAACGAAATTAAGAGAAAACTATGATGATAACGATAGAACAGCCATGAAACTATCGAAATACATCCTTGACAACATTCATGATCTCACTGTTTTTCTTATGTCCTACCCACCTCCAAGGTAGGAACTTGGTATTCGGCTCCTCAAACGGGGATTTGCGAACGACTGGGGTCTCGACTGAACTGTCCTTGATAAAGCCTCTACAAAATTCTGGATTATCTGCTAATACTCTGAATCATCCGTGAGGAATTATCTTTAATGACACTTCTCTTTTAGAGTCTGTTCCCTTTCCCTTTTAGCAATTCCATAAACACCAACTCTCTCACCCTCTCAAATCGTCTACCCCTAACCCCCACCTATCCCAACTTTACCCACTTTCTCTCTAACTAATTAATCTTTCAACTTCAGCGATCTCTTCCACGGCAAGATCGGGTAACTAAAACGTGGCAACGAAAAGCCGTAATTTTTTAAATTTTACGCTGTTTCTCCCTTAGAACAAATAGTCCCTTTTTTTCCTTCCTGGCTATCTCCGACTTGCCAGTACTCGCTGCTATCGTTTTTTCTCTCCTGCCGACGGGTGCCTTGTGGCTCAAAGAGGTTTGTAACTTTGCCTGTTAACCTTTCATTTCACACAACATTTCACTGGCTTTACCATCGCTCATAATCAAGGTTCATGTTCATATCTTTTATCTCATCCAAACATCCAAAAATGGCATATGGGCTGCTCTATGAGCAAGAGTCCGTGCTGACATAGAGTCAGCTTAAACAAAAACAACACAAAAGACATCTGGGTTTTATATAACAGGACCCCCCACTAGTTAGTGTTTTTTGACCTGCATTGCTTTTGGCGGTTTCACAGCTTTATCCCTCAACCTTAGCCACTGGGTTTTTTGGGATTATCCTTGACGACTGGAAGTGTTTATCATTTGGGTATTATTACAGTTTCAACCATTATGGGAAATCTATTATATTGATATTTTTCCCGAGTAAAGAACGTGATAACAAAACACTTCTTCTCAATACATTATTGTCGCTAATGCATACTTACAGAGAAAAAAAAATTAAATTTTTACCTTGAATTTTTCCTAAGTCGGGAGAGATGTTTCCTCTACGGTAATGTTTACTTTTAATGAGCCCTCTAACTTACTTTCTTACGCAAACAAAAGCAGTTCCAGTTACTCATTATTGGCTGAGAGGTGTGACATCGTTATGACGTCATGGGTTTCATAACCAATTACGAACGACTCTAGTCGAAAACTAAGTTTCACTAGCATTTCAGCGGAATAAAAAAGTTACCTGTCTAGTGTCCACTGGTATCCTTGTTTGACTAAATACTCGAATAATGAAGCAAAAAACGGCATTTTGTCTTCCTGTACCTATGGCAGAGGCAGTGGCTGGCCCTTCTGGCATTAATTAATTTTGACAGACCTTCGATTTCCTACCGATTGTTTGCAGTGCAATGTGGTCGTCGGGTACCTGGCCACTTCCTACTTTAAGTTGCATGTCAGGGAACCTTGCAACGGCTTCACGTTTTCCTCAAAGCAGAAGCACATCTTTATCAACCAACAGTTTAAGGTAAGCTTCATTAATTTATAGAGTATATTATAATGGTGGTAGTATAACGATGTATACAGCAGTACCATCACTTTGGATTTGGCTTGATGGATGTTAGGTAGTGGCCTTAAGGGGGTCGCAGGGGGCAGGCAGCCCCCCCCCCCCCCCCCCCCCCCCCCCCCCCCCCCCCCCCCCCCCCCCCCCCCCCCCCCCGCTAGGCCTAGGTAGGGGTACAGGGCCCTAGGTAAGGTTAGGTGGTTGTATTAGGTTCGGTAGTGCCCCGAAAATCACTGTGGCCTTAAGGGGGGGTCGCAGGGGGGGCGGAGCCCCCCCCCCCCCCCCCCCGCTAGGCCTAGGTAGGGGTACAGGGCCCTAGGTAAGGTTAGGTGGTTGTATTAGGTTCGGTAGTGCCCCGAAAATCACTTTTCTCCTCCCCCCCCCCCCCACCCCCCACCCCCACCCAAAAACCCCGCTTCCCACAGGCATCCCCCATAATTGAAGTAGTAGGTTTATGCTTAGATTTTGTGTGTAAGAGTAACTCTTAGTTTCTTTTTTATTCATTTCCTCATGTTTCTATGCGATGTGCAACACCAATCTGGTCGTTTTTTGCCGTTTTTCGTCGTTAATACTTGAAAAACGGGTGCGGCCTTCTCCTGGACATTTACCTTTTTCTGGAAAAACTCGTTTTTTTAACTCCAATTACATAGTAAATCTCTAAATCGGATGGTTTGCAGTCGAAATAAATGTTAAATCCGTTGGAACTACATTATTTCTGATGCAACAAATATATTTTTATTCCAGTTTTCCCATAATGGTTGAAACTGTAATTTTACCATCATTTGTAAAAGTGTAGTGAGTATAATAACTCGTCATAAGAAGAAAAGGCCTCCGTCTTCGGGCCATTTCATTGAATGCTGAGAGGTGGTTGTTTAACAAGATTCAAAGCACCTTCACAGATAATCCTTGCTACCTTCAAAAGACCAGTCCCGTGCTAAATATGGCTTATGATATGGGGACACTTCCGCACAGAGGAATACACTCCAGAGCCTCTCAGGTGCTACAGATTCCAGCGCTGACTATCATCAAGAACGTTGCAGAGGCCCTGCATTCTGAGCCATCTTTATTAGGAAACACGAAACCAAGATCTGTTTTGAGAAATCGAAAAAAGGGAAACCCACAACACCCAAGTGTTCTGAATGTCACCATATGTGCTTCCAATGATGCAGTGCCCGTTCATCCCGTGTTGCTCACGGCAGTACCTGCACCCAGGACAATCCAGCCACAATGCCAGAACCACGGATAGAAATAATCAAACAAGTGGTTAAAGCAGCGCCTGTTGTGTGTCGATATAATGACTCAAACTAAAGGAGCTCCTGATTTATGCTTTGAAACAGAAAACTTGGACTGAGCAGTCTCCAACCTTAACCCTGACATCAATGCTCTTCCTTTCTTATTTTAAACCCCGTTATCAAACCTCAAACCTAGAATTGGCCTGTCAGCCCAGAAGAACAGAAATATATAAATTTGTTTTTAACTACAACAGACCTCTACGACATCCTAAGTAAAAATACAATTCTCCCAGAAGGTTATGATCCAAGAAAACAGAAAGGCAGATGGGATTTGTTGAGAGCTTATTTTGATGAAATCTACAAACAATATAAGGTTCCCTCCCTGATGAGTTCTTCCACACAGAGGACTCGTTAAAATTACTCTGATAATTGTCAATCCATTAATGGGCTACTAACTCCTCTGTCCCACCAAATGTTTTCCTTTCTCTTTTTTTCGGCCACCTCACGTCTAACAACTGAAATTTTTCAACTATTGCTCTAACTACCATTTAAACTGTTACTACTTTTTGTGCTGCTCTCTTTAAAGCTAAAAATCTCTTCGTTTTCCTTCACCGATCCCTTCCACTGAAAGATCGATGTTTTTCCTTATGCTTGAATAGCAAAAAATCATTTTTCAGGTTGTCCTTAATGTCTTTCCCAGATTTCAGGTAGAGATATAAGGTTTTCTTCAAATTCAACAACAATCACATTACTAATAAATTTCAACATGTGGCCCCTTCGTTGCCCAGAGTACATGTAGGTGAAATTCTATCAAACGCCAGATATTCTCCAACATCTCCATAGTTACCGTTGCTAGAGCTGCTGTTATCCTTGCTTTTAAGGTCTCAACATTAGGTACTGGTGTACTGTACACTTTATTCTTGATATAACCCCATAAGAAGCAATCAAGAGGGGTAATGTGTGGTGAAAGTGGTGGCCATTCTGTTGGGCCATGTCTCCCAATACAGCGGATGGGGAAGGTTGCATCCACAAAGTTATTAACAACCAAACCCCAGAGTGGAGGCTGAAACAGTACCCTTGGCTGAAACTCTTCTAATTGAAGTGCAACATAATGCTCCAGCAAGTCCAGGTAAAAATTTGCTGATATGGTGGGTTCAACAAAGAAAAAAAGGTCCAATAACTCAGTTGTGCATTAGACCACACCAAACATTCACTTTGTGGCTGTCTCGTTCATGTTCAATCGCAACATGTGGGTGTTCTGATCCCCAAATGCGTACATTATGCCTGTTAACCTTGCCACATGTATGAGAGGTAGCTTCGTCAGAAAAAACGACATGCGAAAGATAATCATTGTGACTAAGAATCTCTGTAGCAAATGCTTCACGTTGGGGGTCTGTCGTTCGGCTTCAATTCTTGAACTAGTTGAATCTTGTATGCATGCAGGTGTAGCCATTTGTGCAACACTTTATGCACTGTGCTCCGAGGCATCCGAAGTTCGATCGAAGCACGATGAACCGATTCTCTAGGACAGATGCATCACTCACATTGGGTCTACCGCTTCTCTGTGAATTTTTAAACCAGTCTTTAATGCTTTCAATATCTGGTGGATCTCGCCGATGCTCATTTCTTAACTTGCGTTGAACTGCAACAGGTGATTTTGTTTTGTGGTACCATAACACACAATGGGGTTTCTCCTGCAATGACACCATTTCTGCTATTCTTAACTCAGCTGGCGGATAGAGTGATCAGAGTGACATCCGTAGGCAAACAAAAGAAACTTAGCAATTGCTCAACAGAATGTGAATGGTGCATGGTCCTATCCACAGCAATTTTAAAGTTAATAATTTTAATAATCATGGAATAACTTTATGGACACCCTGTATAACTCCACGGGTTTTCTGTTTTTTTTTTTTTTTTTTTTTTTTTTTTTTTTTTTTTTTTTTTTTTTTTTTTTTTTTTTTTTTTTTTTTTTTTTTTTTTTTTTTTTTTTCACCGACGATAAATAATTCATTTTCCTTACTGGCTATCACCGGCTCGTTAGTACTCGTAGAGATGAGATCATTTCAAATCTTTGTACTTCAGATAACTTCGACAATGGCATATATACAAAAAATACTTAGAGAGAGAGAGAGAGAGAGAGAGAGAGAGCACTTTCCAAAGTAATCATTGGTTTCTTATCTTCTCGGTTCCTTTTTTTATTGCTTTGAGAAGCAGTTTGGCTTCACTGTTGGGGAATAAACTTCAAAATTACAATTTGAAAATTCGTTTCGTCTATACAGAGATTCTTTTTCTCTTCTAAAATTTCTTTTCTTTTGTCTGCCTTTCTTCTTTGGAACATGGAGTCTCTTTCTCTTTCGTTTTCTTGGCAGGATTTGCAAACCAAATACTTTTTATGTTTTCAGGGCCTCTTTTAATCTTCTTAGTTTTTTGAAGTCTGAATTCTCCTCTCTCTCTCTCTCTCTCTCTCTCTCTCTCTCTCTCTCTCTCTCTCTCTCTCTCTCTCTCTGTCTTTTGCTGACCTCAGGACATGCCAGTTATTCTCAAGCAATTAAGTCTTTTCGGTAAAATTGTCATAATATTTTGTAATAATTGCATTTTTTTCAGATTCAATGTTTGAAATAAGCGAATCTTTGTTTATTTAATATGCGCACGATGATGTGACTGAGAGAGGGATTTATATTAACTTGTCCTTACAACTGACAAAGTATGCGCGCTGTCATTCCATAACCCCTGTAGCAATAAGCATAAAATAATGAGGCCTTTAAAGGGTAGTAACTTTTTTTTATTTTTATTTTTTTCTTCTTTTTGGATACTATTCGGATACTTTGATGTATTTTAACTTTTTCGTAACAACTTTCGTTTGTTTTTATAAATTGGGTAAATATGGAATTATCTGTTGTCCAAATGATATTTGCCTAGTGCTCTTCATCTAAAGTATTTAAGCTTTCATTCCAGCACCCAATGGTCGCTCTATGACGACTTGCTTTCTGAACCAAACCCTTCATTTTCTCCAGAGGTTTTATTATAATTAAAGATTTTTAAATCTCTCTCTCTCTCTCTCTCTCTCTCTCTCTCTCTCTCTCTCTCTCTCTCTCTCTCTCTCTCTCTCTCTCTCTCTCTTCCAGAATTTCTGGAAATGAAAAAAAGAACAACATACCAGAACAGGAAAAAGACATGGGAAAATCCTTATTATTACCAATATTAAATGAAGGGGAAAACACGCAAACCATCATAGTGATGAATGCGCAGGGTTTAGTTACGAGTAACTCAAAAAGAAAAATAGAGTACTTAGAAGAACTAACCCAAATTGAAAAGAAAATAGATATAATGATTATAAGTGAAACCTGGTATTCCCAAGAGACTGGGAATGATGATCAAATAAAAGGGTTCCAAACTTATAGATCAGATAGAAAAAATAGGAATCAAGGGGGAACCGCAATATATGGGAAAGACAAAAAACAAGGGAAAATATATGAGAAATATAGTAACTCAGAATGTGAACTAATAGCGGTAGAATTTGAATCTGAAAAATGTATGAACATTGTAATATATAGACCTCCTAATACTAAAGAGTTTGACTTAATAATAGAAAAATTGATGATATATGTAGAAATCACAAGGACTGGACTATTCTCCTATCTGGAGACTTCAACTTTCCTTTCGTAGACTGGAAAGAACGAATAGGAGATTGGGATTGTACTTATACATATAAAAAAGAGAGTAATAGTAGTGCAGAAGATAATAGGCAATTCGAAAAGCTATTAGATATGCTACTAGAATACAACATTCAACAAATAAATCACCTGCCAACAAGAAAGGAAAATACTTTAGACCTAGTATTTGTGAATGAGAGGAATTATGTTAAAGAAATAATAGTTTATAATGCGAGTATTTCAGACCATAATGTCATAGAATTAACAGTCCATTCCAAAGCAAGTGAAAACAGAGATAAGCAAGAAATGAAAAAGTGGGAAGGATATGGAAAATACAACTTCTACAGTAAAAATATAAAATGGTCAGAAATAAATGAAGAATTAAACAAAGTTTGGGATAACATTTTCATAAGTGATGACATAAGGGTAAATACGGAGATATTATATAAAATATTAGAGAAAATAGCGGATAAATATATACCGAAGAAGAAAAGTAAACATCAGTCATGCATACCAAGAGACAGAAGGATCTTGTTCCAGAAAATCAGAAAGTGGAAAAAAGGTCTTGCAAAAGAAAAAAATGCATGGAAAGTTATAGAACTAAAAAGTAAGATAGAAAATGCAGACCAAAAGATTATACAATGAAAAGAAAATGAAAAACGAGACTTGGAAGAAAAACCCTAATAAATATCAAGCAAAACCCCAAACTATTATACACATACGCGAAAAAGATGAATAAAAGAAGAATAGAAATAGGCCCTCTAAGAATTGAAGGGAGATTAACGAATGAAAAAAAGGAAATTTGCAACATATTGGCAGAACGATGTAAGAGAGAATTTACCCCTAGAATAGATAATGAAGATAATGATATAGAAGTAAGGGACGAAAATAGTGAATATTTAGCTGAAATAGATATTAATGAAGCTGATATTGTGCAGGCTATTAATGAAATTAAAAATGGAGCTGCAGCAGGGCCTGATGGAGTTCCTGCTATTTTGTTAAAGAAAGTAGTTCATTCTATCGCAAAGCAACTTGCAATATTATTAAGACAAAGTGTAGATACAGGCAAGATTTATGATGAGCACAAATTAGCATATATTACCCCTACTTTCAAAAGTGGACCAAGACTAGAGCCAAGTAATTATAGGCCTGTGAGTCTAACATCACATATTATGAAACTGTATGAAAGGGTAATGAAGAAAAATATTATGAAACATTTAATAAAAAATAATTTGTTTAATATAGGACAACCATGGTTTCGTACCCGGAAAAAGTACACAAACCCAACTGTTAGTCCACCGTGAGAACATATTCAAAAATATGAAAAGCGGAAATGAAACAGATGTGGTTTATCTAGACTTTGCAAAAGCTTTTGACAAGGTAGACCATAATATATTAGCGGAGATAATTAGAAAACACAATATCATGGATAAAGTAGGAAGATGGTTAAAAGAATTGTTACACAACAGAAAACAGATAGTTATTGCAAACGATGAGAAATCGGATGAAGCCAAGGTAATATCCGGTGTGCCACAAGGTATGGTGTTAGCTGCAATACTATTTGTTATTGTGATTGAAGACATAGACAGTAATGTTAAGGATTCGGTAGTGAGTAGTTTCGCTGATGACACAAGAATAAGTAGAGAAATTACTTGCGATGAAGATAGGAACGCTCTACAAAGAGACCTTAACAAAGTATATGATTGGGCAGAGGTAAACAGGATGGTATTTAACTCTGATAAATTTGAATCAATAAATTATGGAGACAGAGAAGGAAAGCTATATGCATATAGGGGACCTAATAATGAGACAATCACAAATAAGGATGCAGTTAAAGACTTTGGTGTGATGATGAATAGGAACATGTTATGCAATGATCAAATAGCAATTCTATTGGCAAAATGTAAAGCAAAAATGGGAATGTTGTTACGGCACTTCAAAACAAGAAAAGCTGAACACATGATTATGCTTTATAAAACATATGTTCGAAGTCCACTTGAATATTGCAATATGATATGGTACCCACACTATCAAAAGGATATTGCACAAATAGAGAGTGTACAAAGGTCCTTTACAGCTAGAATAGAAGAAGTTAAGGACCTTGACTACTGGGAAAGACTACAATCCTTAAAATTATATAGTCTAGAAAGGAGAAGAGAACGCTACATGATAATTCAGGCATGGAAACAGATAGAAGGAATAGCTAAAAACATCATGGAACTAAAAATATCAGAAAGAGCAAGCTGAGGTAGATTAATAGCGCCCAAAACTATACCAGGAAAAATAAGGAAAGCACACAGGACATTAATCCACTACGCACCAGCATCGATAATGCAGCGTCTATTCAATGTGTTGCCAGCTCATCTGAGGAATATATCAGGAGTGAGCGTAGATGTGTTTAAGAATAAGCTCGACAAATATCTAAACTGCATCCCAGACCATCCAAGATTGGAAGATGCAAAATATACCGGAAGATGTACTAGCAACTCTCTGGTAGACATTAGAGGTGCCTCACACTGAGGGACCTGGGGCAACCCGAACAAAATGTAAGGTCTGTAAGGTCTGTAAGGTCTCATTTTACGCAAAAATGATTATGCAAATATATCTATTTTTATGTATTTGATTCTCCAAAGATAAATTCAATTAAATGTTCATATTTAATGCAGCATAGTCTTGAATTTGTATGTACCAATGACTTCTGTGTCTCCACGATCCTTGGAAACGTCATCGGATGACATGTGTCAAACCTGACAAGGAAGCTCCTGTAATCTATATTACTTCTACAACTACCACATTCACTATCACCACCGTTGCTCTAGACTAGACAGGTACAGGTACGAGAAACTTTGAAGATTTATTTGGCTGGTCGGGTGATGAAGATCTTATCACTGACCACATTTGTTGCTGAATTTTCTACTTCAGTATCAATTCGGCTAATGGGACGTCTATTCAAGCTACTGATGTCCGTGGGGCTTACGAATATAAACATAACAATATATACGAATGTATGTATGTGCGCGTGCGTGCGCTTATAAACTGCTTTTGATAATAAAAATGGAAGCGTTTGTTTCCCATGACATAAACTATCAAAGTTCATCCGTTGTCCTGATGTTGACAGAAATCTCAATAAACCTTCATCGCAAATTTTAGCTTGCGAATGTTCTATGTGAACCTCGTGATTACACGAGTTACAATTAGTTTGTCCGATAGCTTTGGAAACTCGTATACAAGTCGTTGATTGACTATTGGTTAACAAGGGCATGTTAATCGCATAATGTAAATGGAAATGAGATGCATTATTCCCGAAGTGCTGGAAGTATTTTATTGTTGATGCATTTTCCACCATAGTAATTCGTGAATGACGGTACTAGACTTTGTTTAAACTAAGAGTCTCAGTAAAATAACTAAACTATTTTTAGTCGTTTATATCTGTGTATACATTATCCAAAGTGACCACATAAGCCATACATACAACAATTTGACAACAAATACTTTACAGCATGAGATACAAGCTTTCTTTTCAATGGCATACACTTTACATAATAGAAGAAGAAGAAGAAGAAGAAGAAGAAGAAGAAGAAGAAGAAGAAGAAGAAGAAGAAGAAGAAGAAGGGAAGAGAAAGCAGGCGGAGAGAGTGAATGAGAGAGAAAGGAAAGATAGTGAGAGACGAGAAGAGAGAGGAGAGACAGAAGAGAGAGAGTAAGAAGAGAAAGGAAAGAGAGAGAGAGAGAAGATAGAGAGAGAGAGAGCGAGAGAAGAAGAAGAGAGAGAAGAGAGAGAGGAGCAGAGAGAAAGAGAGAAAGAAAGAAAGAGAAGGAGAGAGAGAGCCAGAGAGAGAGAGAAGAGAGTAGAGAGAGAGAAGGATAAGAAGAACGAGAGGTAGAGAGAGAAAGAGAAATGAGAGAGAAGAATAGAAGAAGAAGAAAGCAAATCTGAGAAGAAGTGAGAAAGAATACGCGAAGTAAAGTTAGAGAGAGAATGAGAAAGAGGAGCAGAGACGAAGAAGAAGAGAGAAAAGAAGAATGAAGAAGATGAGAGGGAGGGGGAAGGGGAGGGGATACAAACGTTCGCAGATATTGCTGAACCATTACTAATATGTACTCTTGATATACTTACACAACTACTGATTCAGTATTTAAAAAAGTTAAGTGTCTCGAAGGAATCTAGTATGTCACCCAAAAAGTGTTTTAGTCAATGAAAAGGTTTAGAAACTATTCCATTATAGCTCAAAAAGACGAGAAAGGAGAAGAATTTAAGTCTCGCTGAAGTCTTTTCTTTTATATTGTACAAATCAGAGTAAAAGGAAGACTCTTGGGAGCCTGGTGAGACGAATCAACACAGGATATTGAAGGAACAGTTAGGAACCCATTTATTCTTATAAAAAACAGCATTCCTGTATATCAGGTTCACAAAAATATTCAATGGTTAATTATGGTGATTTTATAAAAAAGTTACAAGAGCTTTCGAACTCCGTCCTGGGTTCATTCTCAGGGTTTGAAAACTCTTGTAACGTTCTCGATCTAGAGGAGAAAGAAGACCTAATAATACCATTGGCATCATACATAAAGGCACAAGAGTTTTCTCACAAATCCTCGTAACACTTTTTGTAGTGCTGGAATATTTTACAGAAGGCGCTTGAATTTCAAAAAGATCTTCTTTGAATGTATCAACCCTCTTTCTAAAATCTTTGATACATTTTTTTGTCTTTTTATACAGGGGACAATTCTTGCTTTTCTCTTATCGTATACCTTAAATGGATAGTTCCATAACACATTACCATTTATAAAAAAAACATATATATGGAAAAATGGTCAAACACGTGTTGAGATTTCTATTATTCTTTCGTTCAAAATTAGTTTCATAAAGATTTAAAACACACAAACACATCCGCACACACACAAGTTCAAAGTTGTTAGTGAGAGAACGGTATTCTCTTGTGTGTTTTCTTTTATACGGTAAGTTCTGTTTATATTGCCATTGGAAACTTCTTCAGTGCCAAAATTGGAAGTCTGATGATATTCATAATAATTAGAACATGAAAATAATTTATCTCTATATTTTGCAATAAATACCTATGTTGCTCTGTTGAATTATTGTCTAATTGTTTTACTCTAAAATGATTTTCTTAGCATTTGGTTACAGAATCATACGTTTTATATTCTAAACTTTATATGCATTAATCAGGTTATTAAAATGAAGTTTCTTTTTCGTTCAAAAAGAAGACTTGCAGTAGTTTTTTTTTTTTTTTTTTATAAAGCAACATAATTAAGACGAAAGGCCAAAGTGCTTAAAATTTACCGTCATTGCAGAGAATTGTTCATTGAGAATCCATCAATGAAAAATGTAAAACGTCCAACAGATTTTCAAAAAGGGAATAAACTTCTAGAGAAATTGAATGAAGGAAACCTTTTAGCATTAAATATATTTAGAAGTTAATACATTCCTCATTTTCTTCCCCTTCGGCCCCCACTTACTCGCAATTAGCCTTCTTTTTCCCAATATATTATAAAACACGCAGAACAATATATCCATCACGTTGATGAGATAATAGATCGCTTTGAATTCGACAGAATCCAAATGAAATCGTCGAAATTGCTACAGCATTTTTCAGGAATGCTGCTCTCTTCGATTAAGGGGGAATCGTCATGGTTTCTGTTCCTTTCCTTTTGCCTTTGAAAATCAGCCAATGAAAGGAACGGGGGAATAATACCTAAAATGCAGTTGGTAAACAAAGGCAGTGTACATGCGAAGTTCGGGAAGCCATGATTTTGCAGGCAATGTATTTTCTAAGTAAGGCGTCAATTATTATCAAGTTAGTGAAGAAAGTTGAAAATGCTCAGCGTGAAATCTTAATCTTCGCATATTCGTGCGTTGGTTTTCGGGTCTGAAAGCTTCAATTTTCATGATTAATAAAAGTTTCCATGTGGTTACTGGATCAAGGATTTTATCAATGTTTTGTTATCACAAAAGTGTTCATAATATTCTAAACAATAACTTGAAGCTTCTCTCTGCCCTGATGGCAAATAACGTCAACTTGCTTCTCTAGGATATAAAATATCTAAACTTCAGAGAGAAATCTGAAATGTTCTCACAGTTACCTCGATAATCCCGTGTCTCCAACTAGCAATGTAGGACTTCCTCCCCGCTCGCACGTACTCACCCCTAGAAAAATAGAATGAAGAGTCCTTTACCAGGGATGTCCATATTGATACAATGGAACCTTTGGCACCAAATATCTCTGTCAGAGTGAGCGAGGAATGCCAAGAAAGTAAAAAACCAAAAAATATAATTTTCCATGGATGTATATCAGAGTTGCCTGAAAATATCCTTAGAAATAGTGAAGGGGTTTTATGAGATTATTGCATCTGAAAAAGGAATTTAGCTCTTGCTTTGCTGGAATTATTCAGCTTTTTACGATGCGTTGCGTATGAAGGTTCTTTTTTTCTGCTCAAGTTAACAAGATGGCTTCTGAAATATATATTTTTAGAATGACTTATTAATGAATAAATCGTTCAATCTGTTAGCAGAAAAGAAATCTAATGTCGAGTTTGTAAGAAGAATGAGAAATGCGCATCAAAGCACGAACATAGCTTTTAGTTTCTTGTAAAAGAAAACGGTTGAGATGCGATTTGTCTGTCCGTCCGCACTTTTTAATTCCGCCCTAAGATCTGAAAAACTACTGAGGCTAGAGGGTTGCAAATTAGTGTGTTGATCATCCTCCCTCCAATAATCAAACAAACAAAATTGCAGCCATCTAGCGTCAGTAGTTTTTATCTTAAGTTTAGAATTAACCATGATCGTGCGTCCGGCAGAAAGCTATAGATGCCAACAACACAGGTACCAACGGGTCGATGCTGAAAGTTATATGGGCCTCGACAGAAAGTTTCATTGACCGTGGCTGAGAGTTTCATACAGAATTATACGGCGTATTTTTTACCTGTTTTCTTATGAAGTGTGTAAAGACAGAGGTTAAGGCTCGAAACATGCAAGCACAACTCGCTGTCTATTTAAGTTTAATCCAATTCGGCTAGACTTATGCATTTCGCACTTCACCAAATCGGTCCAATCATCACCCAAAAGAAAAATATTGTGGTAGAAGTGAAATACACCGCCCAATGACCACGAGACAAATATCGACACGAGATGAATGCAGAGAATTCTTCTTGAAGTAAACTGAGTCCAGACAATATTGGATTTAGTTCCTCTCACCTTCTCCTGTGTCAGTGTCAAAGTAAAAGTTCCATTACATTACATGATTATAGTCACTAAAATCTCTTTTTATTGATAAGTAATATAGTTTTATTATACTGATTTTTTTTATTTCCTCATGTTGCCGAAGTACAGAAAAGTCATTCGACCTGAAAAACTTAGATGCATTTTTACTCGTTATCTTAGAAAATAGCTAATGATATTCCAAGATAAATTAAGCAATTACTGAAATAAACTTAAGAAAAAATATTTATGTATATAATAGTTAAACTATCATGTAAATGGCCACCCTTCACAACTGACCTTGCTGGTAAACCTCTCACTCAAAGTATTATTACTTAAAATATGAAGTAGCAATGAACCCATAGAAATGTTGATATTATTTTAAGACTGTTTTCTGCAGTTCATTAATATTTTTTTCTTTAGAATCTTCCATTGTTTTAAGATTTTTTCCTTATATATATATATATATATATATATATATATATATATATATATATATGTGTGTGTGTGTGTGTGTGTGTGTTATGTATATATATATTATATAATTTATATTATATATATATTATATCTATATATATATAATTTTAGATATATATATATAATTATATAGATATATATATATATAAATATGATATATATATATAATATATAACAATATATATAATAATATTATTAACAATATATATATGTATATATATATATATATATATATTATATATATATATATATATTAATATACACACTTTTTCCCTTTGCAACTCCGAAAATCGTGTGCATGTAAACACCGCAGGATGTTACGTAAAAAAGAACATACAAACAAATAAACAAATAAACAGCAGAAGTAGGAGTTGTTGTTGTCGCTTGTTTTCCAAAGCTTCAGGACAGAAAATTATATCGCTTAGAAAAGTCTTAATAATCCAAGAAATTTACCGGTTTCCAGGCAGAGGACAATTTCAGGAATCATCCAGGAGCGTAGAAATAATGACGCAAGTTGGAACTACAAAGAGTCTGCCTCGCAAAGGAGGGAAGAATTATAAGGGTCAGACTAAAAGGAACAGGAGAATAGCAGAGCTTGACTGAGGGTGAGAAAAGAATTGTCACCAAACAGGCCAACTTAACCAAAGTGACATCCGCCGAGTGAATAAGAGAAAAGTGATCCGAGATTGTTACGATGATGTCTGTGAAGAGGAGCGATTTTCTCTCGCGAAAGGGTTTCAAACGGACAGGAATTTGATGCAGAACAACTTTGACTTCTTTGTCTGATGTGACGAACAGCCTTTAAATCGGTACGGTTGAGGAAGGAGCCAAAAGTAGAAGTCAGTCATATAAGAAGTAGTGCCCTACACGAATAGATACTGGAGTGTTATAAAGAGAACTACCCAGTTTTGAAAACGGCTCTTTTTATATATATTTGGTAACTAGAACCATTTCTCCGAAAAACTCCAAAGTCTTTCCCATAAAACAGAAAAGTCAAAGTTGGGAAAATTTTTCAGTAATAAAGAAGTAGCTCCTCATTCAATATTATTCAGAGCATTTGAAATCATTTTATATCTGTCTATCTATCTCTCTATCTTTAAAAGGTACATCCACTCTAAATGGACAATAGATGCAACACAATCACCATACAAAGAGTATTCCATGAAGAACGATTCTTATATCTCAAAGAAAAAAGCATAGAGCCATGATTTGCAATAGATTAAAAATAAAATTAACTGATAAATATAGATATGCAACTGAGCAAACAAAGGAATGCATTTATTGACACAAACAATCATAAGAGTTTCTCCAGCGCCACTTGAGGTCACGAGGACCAAATAAAGTTGAAGGGCGAGCGATAAAGGAAGATCAAATCTCTGCTGGTAATCGTGCGAATGTGTTGAAATTGTTGAGGGCTTCCAAGTTACGCCATAAGTAGTCATATTTGATCTCTTCTTTATTCACAGCTTTACAATTTATTCCTTTACCAATTTTGCAGGAACTTGAGATAGTAATAAAACTAATATAATTTTGTTCTCTCTTTTTTGGATTATCTCAGGGTCGCCTTTTTTTCTTCAATTCTTACTTGATATGCGCATGCAAATTAGAGATACACACAAACACACAGATATATATATATATATATATATATATATATATATATATATATATATATATATATCTGGCTGATATCAGGGTAGAACCCAAGTCTTCCAATTGAAAGACAAGACCGCCTATGATTGAAATGTTCCACTTTTTTTTATAGTCTGAATGTTACAGCAACTCTCAGATGAAATCAAGAATAGGGTATGAATTTCTTAGGGAATTAACTTGAATACTATGGTCCCTTCGTATTTCATGTAGTATAGTGAAGCCCGATCTTGGCAACCATATCACTCTGTTTCCCAGGAATCTCAGCACCTATTCACCGTTCTTCCGGATCCTCTGCCATTCCATCACAAGTCCACAAAACCAAAGATACTATATTCTCTTGTCGATAGGACCTAAGGTTTCAACTATGCAAGGTAATTGCCTCGTATACCAGCGTGTTTTCCCCTGTCTTTCAATTGAAGGCCTGGGTTCGATCCTGACTTAAGTCAGAAATTTATTTATGTTCCATACGGTATTATTGTGGATTATTTCTATCATCATATTGACTCAGAAAGGATAATTCGAATGAAATGCTGTCAGCTGGGTAACTGATGAGACAGGAAGTTGGGGAAACACGCTGGTATGCAGGGCAGCTAGCTCGCTCAGGTAGAGCCTTAGGTATGTACGTGCAGAGGTACTTAAGGCCCGTTTACACGGTGATAGTTTACTGGCGCCAGTTTACTGTCCTGGAGAGTTTACTGTCCAGGATAGTGGCAAGTAGAGTAGAAATCCCGGCTACTTTACTGGCCACTATCCGGACACTTGAGCTACTGGCGCCAGTACCTATGCCCGTGCAAAAGCAAACTTTCCCAGTTGTCACTTCCCTTCAGAAGGATCATCATGTTAGAGAAGTGGAATACCGAGGATATAATGAAATTTTTGGATAAATACGACGATTTTGAATGTTTGGGGAACATTAGACATAACGATTACATGAATCGTAATAAGCGGGATGTAGCTCTTCTAGAAATAAGAGATGCTTTGATTGAATTGGAAGTAAACATTCCTCATCGTGGTATCCTTCTTAGATATGGTAGGCTCTACTAGACGTAGCAGTTCCTCAAATTTCTGTTGGTTCATT
>NC_061092.1:55254395-55286452 GCF_015104395.2 Macrobrachium nipponense
GCCTCGGTCAGGTTGTTTACACTGATAGATATACCACTAGCAAAAGACGAATAATAGTTGTATTGAAATAATTATAATTTAAATAGAGCATGTTTTACTGTAATCATATATATGATTGTTGTATTACATTATAAGAACAAAGCGACGATGCGCCATTTGTATTCTACTATGGTTTTTTGGCAATAACTCTGTAACGAACACTCGTATCAGAACGAGATTTTGCTATAGTGTATTATACCCAGTGCCGTAATTTATAAGGTATCGTGAATCACTAATTGTAAAGAATAAAGACACTTGTCCCTGTACCAAGAGGCCAAAAACACTCCACTAGCCAGAAATGGATACGAACACTACAGTTAAAAGCTCCGCCTACCCCCCCCCCCCCCCACCACACACACAGACACAAACCACACCAGAGAGAGAGAGACGAGAGAGAGAGAGGGAGAGAGAGAGAGAGAGTCGGATCCAGTACATAAATAAATCAGTCAACTGGCAGCTAATAACCGACTGAATCGTTAGTTACTCGTATATACAACATTGTATATTATTAGATAGATAGATAGATAGATAGATAGATAGAAAAATCATGCAAAATAAGTTTAAACTGAGGCAACTTTCAGAGAGAGAGGAAGGGAAGGTGAGGGAAGGAAGAAAGACGGGGGTGGCGGTGGAGGTTGGGGGAGAGGGTAAGCGGAGCTTTTTACTGTTGTGTTCGTATCCATTTCTGGCTAATCGAGTTTTGCCTCTCGGTACAGGACAAGTGTCTTTATTCTTTACAATTATTCATTCCCGATACCCTTATAAATTACGGCATTGGGTGTAATACACTATAGCAAAATCTTGTTCTGATACGAATGTTCGTCACAGAGTTATTGCCAAAAAACGTGTTTGCACTGTCTCTGAAACCCATAGTAGGTTTGTTTGCAGTCTCAGCTGATCGCGTTTGACCGATATCATCTCTGTCTTTAGTTGCTGAATGGAACTTCATTCAGGGATACATACATTCCTTTCGTAAATGATCAAAGTTGGGTTTAACAAAGCCGAGTCTATATGTTTTTCCTACAGACGATCGCTGTAAAGGGAAACCATTGTTTTGTTTACGTTTCGTTGCCATTCTCAAACAACCGCTAATAATACTACAAAAATAACGATAATTATTGTACACAATCATCGTTCATATGCCTTATTGTTCGAAACATTACAATTTTCAATTACGAACAGCTTTGTGTGCTGCCTCATATGATGTTCGCTGCGATTAGCATAAAAGCCACGGATGGGGGTGGGGGGGGGGGGGCGGGGGGGGACGTGGGAAAAAATAAATATAGTGTCATCACATAATTTTAAAAAATGCCATGAACGTACCGAAGAAGATTCGTATACCGACGACGAAGCCGAAGTCGACTCGCCAGAACCAGATTGGTGGCACATGTGATCAACCTTCTGGACTGTGACCAGTCTTACATCAGATTTACAGGAAAATCACTTCCCCAGAGATTAATACAGTCACAAAAGGTCAGTCAGTAGGTATGGACAACAGAACTCAGCTATTTTCAACCATATAAATGAACATAACCATAGTATTAACTGGAATTTGTGACGTATAATTTATAGCAGCAACTGCCGGTACAAGAGTCAAATGATGGAATCGGCCCTGATCAGAGAGAGGCAGGTAATGAATATCTCAAAGGGAGCATGGGACTCAGATATCGTCGACCAGGTTTTCATTCAACCGACGCTCAAGAAGATTAAAGGAAGGTTAACAGTGGGAGTGACCTAAATTGACTTACCTGTGGATGGACCTCTTGGTATAAATACCACCTTTTCTGTAACTTTTCTCATTCATCTTATCTGTTGAGGGACGACAGCATCTCTGAAATATAGTATGTCTCTCTCTGTATTTGGTGTTTTTATGGGCTCCTTTTATTAGATGGAATTCTGTTATAACAGAACATTTTTACCAGTCACATATATATATATATATATAATATAGAATATTATAATATATATAATATAAATAAATATATATATATATATATTATAATAATACTAGATATATAATAGAATAAGAAATAAATAACAGAGAGAGAGAGAAGATGCGAGAGAGAGAGAGAGAGAGAAAGAGAGAGAGAGAGACTTTCCAAAGTTAAATTATTTTTTTATTATCTCCTTATTTCCTGGCTTTTATTGCTTTGAGAAACTCTTTCGGCTTCACTGTTGGTGAATAAACTTCAAAATTACAATATGAAGATCCGTTTCCTCTATACAGAGATTCTTTTCTTCTTCTAAAATTCTTTCCTTTTGTCTGTCTTTCTCCTTTGGAACAAAGAAACTCATTCTCTTTCGTTTTGGTGTTTCAACCCACATAATGTAATGTCTTCTCCCTTTCCTTGGCAGGATTTACAAACCAAATACTTCTTATGTTTACAGTTTTC
The DNA here is from genome assembly GCF_015104395.2 of Macrobrachium nipponense. Classification (NCBI taxonomy): domain Eukaryota; kingdom Metazoa; phylum Arthropoda; class Malacostraca; order Decapoda; family Palaemonidae; genus Macrobrachium; species Macrobrachium nipponense. The sequence goes on from NC_061092.1 coordinate 55,256,828, forward strand.
TTTTTAATTTTCTCAGTTTTTTAAAGTCTTGGATTCCTCGCCACCTCTCTCTCTCTCTCTCTCTCTCTCTCTCTCTCTCTCTCTCTCTCTGTCGTTTGCTAAGTTCAGAACATGCCAATTTTTGTAATAATTGTATTTTTTTCAGATTCAAGGTTCAAAATAAGCGCAATCTTTGTTTATTTAAACATACGCACGATGATGTGACTGAGAGAGTGATTTCTAGTAATTTGGTCTTACGACTGAAAATGTTTCGCGCAATCATCCCATAACTCCGTTAGCAATAGATACTACTTTTACGTAATTTAACGTTTTCGCAATGACCTTCATTTGTTTTCATATTTTGGTAAATATGGAATTGTGTGTTGTCAGAATGACATTTGCCTTTGCTCTTCGTCTAAAGTAATAAGCACTCATTCCAGCACCCCTTGGACGCTTTATGACGACTTGCTTTCTGTACCATAACCTGTATTCCATAACACAATATCTCAAAGTTCATCGGTTGTCTGATGTTGACAGAAATCTGCATAAATCTACAACACAAATTTTAGCTTACGAATGTTCTATATGAAACTCGTGATTACACGAGTTACAATTAGTATGCCCGATAGCTTTGGAAAGTCCTAAAAATCTTTGATTTACTGTAATTAGAATGTGCATGTTATTTGCATAATGTGAATGGAGATGATATGCGTTATTCCTGAACTGCTGGAATTAGTTTAATTCTGATGTATTCTCCACCCAATAGTAATCCATGTTTGACGGTATCTAGACACAGTGATATTTTTTCCTTTATTTCCCATGTGACTATTTACCCTTTCTCACTTAGTAAAAGAAGTAAACTATTTTGTTTTTAGCCACGTTATTTCTTTGTAGACATTATCCAAAGTGAACCACATAAAGTCATACATACCACAACTTTGACAACAAATACTTTTAAACATGACATACAAGCTTTCTTTTGAATGATATACACTTTAAGTAACACCTAGATAACGGACGAGAGAGAGAGAGAGAGAGAGAGAGATGTATAGAAAGTTCTCAGATATTGCTTGAAACATTACTAATATGTATTCTTGATATACATACACATACTGATTCAGCCTTAAAAAAAAGTATAATACCTTGAAGGAATATAGTATATCACCCAAAGTATTCTATGACAGCTCAGCAAGACAGAAAAGTAGAAGAAAGTAAGTCTCACAGACGTCTTTTCTTCTATACTGTGGAAGTCAAAGAAAAAAGAAACTCGTTGGAACTTGGTGAGGCGAAGCATACCCAGGCATATTGAAGGAACAGTTAGGGATCCATTTATTCTTATGGAAATATCATTCCTGTCTATGGGTTCATTCTTAGGGTTCCAAAAACTCTTGTAACGTTCTCGCTCTAAGGGAAAAGAGGTCTAAAATATTATGGCATTATACATCAGGGCACAAGAGTCTTCTCAGAAATCCTTCTAAGTTTTTTGGTAGTGCTGGAATATTTTACAGAAGTTGCTTGAATTTAAAAAAGATCGTGCTTCAATGCATCATTCATCATCATAAAATCTTTGAAAAAATTTTTCAATAACGGGACAATTTTTGCTTTTTCCTTATCGTAGACCATAAATGGATAGTTCCATAACACATTATCGATTATGAAAAATATTGATCTGGAGGAAAATAGGCAAAACACGTGTTAAGATTTTAGTATTTTATCATTCAAAATCAGTTTCATAAAGAATTAAAACACACACACACACACACACACACACACACACACACACACAAATTCAAAGTTGTTAGTGGGAGAACGGTATTCTCTTGTGCGTTTTATTTCTTTATCGTAAGTTGTTTATATTTCCACTGGAGACTTCATTTGGAAGTGTCATGATATTCATAATAATTAAAAATTGAAAATAGTTTATTTCTATACTTCTTCAATAATTCATTTTTTTGTAATAGTGGAATATTTATGTTACACTGTCGTCCAAGAATTTGACATGGTTAAATTACTCTCCAATTGATTTACTCTATAATGATTTTCTCACTATTATATATTGTAAAGTTTATTCGTTAATTAGGTTATTAAAATTTAGTTCCTTTTTCGGGGTTTCAAGCCTTTTTTCGTTACGAAAAGAAATAAAGCATTTTTTTTTTTTTTTTTTTTTATAAAGCAACATAAATAAGTCAACCACTAATTAATTATCAGACCAAATTGATTGAAATTTACCGTCGTTGCAGAGAAGCATTGCTTGAGAATCCATCAAAAAAACAAATAATAAAATGCCCAACAGATTTTATAGAAGGGAATAAAATTCTAGAGAACTTGAAAAAAGGTAACCCTTTAGCATTAGATATCTTTAGAAGTTAATTCATTCTTCATTTTCTTCCCCTTCCGGAATCAATTACTTGCTGTAAGCGCTCTGCTTTCCAATAAATCATAAAACACACGGAACAAAATATCCATCAGGTTGATGAGACAATGAATTGCTTTGACTTCGACAGAATGCAAATGAAAACGTGGAATTGCTACAGCGTTTTTCAGAAATGCCTGCTCTCTCCGATTAAGGGCGATGCGTCATGGTTTCTGTTCTTTGATTTAGCCTGTGAAAATCATTCAAGGAAAGGGAACGGGGAATAATACCAAAACACAGTTGGTAAACAAAGATGCAAAATTCGGAAACCATGAATTAACTGGTAATGTATTTTCAAGGTAAGGCGTCGCTTATTATCAAATTAGTGAAGGAAGGTGAAAACATCAAATGTGAAATCTTAATCCGCACATATTCGTGCATTAGGTTGCGGGTCTTAAAGCTTCAATTTCATGATTACTCATAGTTCCCATGTGGTTACTGGATCAGGTATTTTATCCGTGTTTTGTTATGGAAAAAGTGTTCATAATAGTCTAAAGAATAACTTGAAGCTTCTCAGTACTATGACGGCAGCTAACGTCAAGTCGCTTCTCAAGGATATACCCAGAAGAAAACAAAAGCATAAAATACCTAAACTTTAGAGATGATGACAACATCTGAAATGTTCGCTCAGTTGCCTTGATTAATCCCATGTATATAGTAGTTAAACTAGCATGTAAACAGGCATCCTTCACAACTGACCTTGCTGGTAAACCTCTCACTCAAAGTATTATTACTTAAAATATGAAGTAGCAATGAACCTATGGAAATGTTGATATTATTTTAAGAAATCTGTTTTCTGCAGTTCTTTAACATTTCCTTTCTGCATGGCATCTCCATTGTTTCTCATGATTTTGTTTTCTAATATATACATATATATATGGATATATATATTATAGATATATATTACTAAATAATATATAATTATTAGTTATATACCACACATTTTCCCTTTGCACCTTCGAAAATCGTGTGCATGTAAACACCGCAGGATGTTACGTAAAAAGAACATATAAACAAATAAACAAACAAACAGCAGAAGTAGGAGTTGTTGTCGCTTGTTCTCCAAAGCTTCAAGACAAGATTAAACGAACAGAAAAATTATATCGCTTAGAAAAGTCTTAATAATCCAAGAAATTTACCGGTTTCCAGCCAGGGGACAATTTCACGAATCATCCAGGAGTGTAGAAATAATGATGCAAGATGGAAAGACAAAGAGCTCCCCTCGTAAAGGAGTGAAGAATTCTATGGGTCAGACTAAAAGGAGCAGGAATATAGCAGAGTTTGACAGAGGATGAGAAAAGAATTGTCACCAAACTGGCCAACCCAACCAAAGTGACATCCGCCGAGTGAATACGAGAAAAGTGATCCGAAATTGTTAGGATGATGTCTGTGAAGAGGGGCGACTTTCTCCCGCGAAAGGGTTTCAAACGGACAGGAATTTGATGCAGAAGAACATTGACTTTTTTGTGCTGATGTGACGAACTGCCTTTAAATCAGTACGGTTGAGGAAGGAGCTAAAAAGTAGAAGTCAAGTCATACTAGAAGTAGTGCCCCACACGTATAGATCCTGGAGTGTCATAAAGAGAACTACCAAGTTTTGAGAAACAGCTAATTTTAGATATATTGGTAACTAGTGCCATTTCTCCTCAAAAAACTCCAAAGTCTTTCTCTTAAAATAGAAAAGTTAAAGTTGGTATAATTACTCAGTAATAAAGAAATAGCTTCCTCAGTCAAACATTATTCAGAGCATTTGAAATCATTTTTTATCTGTCTATCTATTTCCCTCTCTTAAAAAGGTACATCCACTCTTAATGGACAATAGAAGCAGCACAATCACCATACAAAGACTATTCCATAAAGAACGATTCTTATATCGCAACTAAAAAGCATAGACCCAAGGTTTGCAATAGACTAAAAATAAAGTTAACTGATAAATATAGATTTGCAACTGAGCAAACAAAGGGAAGCATTTATTGTAACAAAACAATTATAGAAGTTTTTCCAGCGCCACTTGAGGTCACAAGGACAAAATAAAGTTGAAAAACACATTACCCTCTATCCGGGTGAAAGACGAGCGATAAAGGAAGATCAAATCTCTGCTGGGTAATCGTGCGAATGTCTTGAAATTGTTGAGGGCTTCCAAGTTACGCCATAAGGAGTCATATTTGGTCTCTTCTTTATTCACAGCTTTACAATTGATTCCCTAACCAAGTCTGCAGGAACTTGAGATAGTAATAAAACTAATATAATTTTGTTCTCTCTTTCTTGGATTATTATCAGGGTTCGCACCTTTTTTTTTTCTTCAATTCTTACTTGATATGCGCATGCAAATTAGAGATGCACACACACACACGCACACACACACACACATATACATATATATATATATATATATAATATATATATATATATATATATATATATATCTATATATATTATATATATATATATATTTCTGGCTGATATCAGGTAGAACCCTAGTCTTCCAATTGAAAGACAAGACCGCTGCTAACAAAGCCACAGAAGTCATACAGAAGTTGTACCTAACTACCACTGTAATATCGGCAAGAGAATTGGAGATACAGTTCCCATTAGCTTTCGTTCATCGAATTTCCTATTTAATTTTTACTGAAAACCATAATCTCGCTAAATCAACTTTATAAAATGAAAATACAATACAATAAAATTATATAAGTTAAAACTGTAGAACAAAATCGTTCAGATACTTAAAAACACGATATATGTCCGAAGTAATTGGAATTTCTCGGATGGATTCGTTTATAGAGATCTGGGAGATAGAGTGGGTGATGCTGGTTATGTTTCTCCATCCCAATACATCAGCATTTTTTTTCCACGATATAAAACTTTCATTGCCTCTTCAATAGATATCGAGTTATTTGCAGCAATAATATCTTTACTTTACGCATCTTTTTTCGTGAATGATTTGTGGATGAAAATCAAATTTCAAAATGACAGCCCATATGAAAAAAGCACGAGTGACCGTAGCCTATGATTGAAATGTTCCACTTCTTTTTATAGTCTGAATGTTACAGCAACTCTCAGATGAAATCAAGAATAGGGTATGAATTTCTTAGGGAATTAACTTGAATACTATGGTCCCTTCGTATTTCATGTAGTATAGTGAAGCCCGATCTTGGCAACCAATATCACTCTGTTTCCCAGGAATCTGCGCACCTATTCACCGTTCTTTCGGATCCTCTGCCATTTCCCATCACAAGTCCACCAACGATACTATATTCTCTTGTCGATAGTAACTAAGGTTTCAACTATGCAAGGTTATTGCCTCGTATACCAGCGTGTTTTCCCCTGTCTTTCAATTGAAGGCCTGGGTTCGATCCTGACTCAAGTCAGAAATTTATTTATGTTCCATACGGTATTATTGTGGATTATTTCTATCATCATATTGACTCAGAAAGGATAATTCGAATGAAATGCTGTCAATTGGGTAACTGATGAGTCAGGAAGTTGGGGAAAACACGCTGGTATGCAGGGCAGCTATCTCGCTCAGGTAGAGCCTTAGGTACGTGCAGAGGTACTTAGGTTCCGACGTTTGATACGAAGACCTGAGTTCTCAATACTGATGTTGAATTGGATTTGGGATTTATTTATTTCTATCCTTATAAGTGATTGTGTGTTGTATGTATGTATGTATATATATATATATATATATATATATATATATATATATATATATATATATATATATATATATATACTTACATATATAAACCATATATATATATATATCAGTCAGGTTAGAGAATCCCGTCTCTAATACCATGGAATAGAACCCATCTGTAATAAAGATAATATTGGATAAAAGATCCATCACACATCACTCTTTTCAAAAGTAATCTTAAGTAAAAGAATGTATTTCACACTTCTCTCTCTTTTCAAAGGTAATCTTAAGTATAAGAATGTATTTCAAACTTCTTTCTCTTTTCAAAGGTAACGGTTTTCTAAGTCCTACAAAATATGTACCATACCTTCAAGATGGGGTTTTTCTTCCGACACCTGGCGTGTACCAAACTGACCTCTTTCTTCTCACAAAAGGAATGTGCCTCTCGCAAGTGCCTTCGTCGATTAGACCTGTAACATCCGTACAAACGAATGTACATACATGACACACCCCAAACTGCCTTGACAACAGGACGAGCAGTCTCCAGATTAAAATGCTTACGTATCAAATTCCTTCATTCAAGAAAGCTTCCCCTACAGCTCAATCTGTCTCCAAGCAAGACGTGATATGTAATTCACTAACATTACACACTTGTATATATATATATATATATATATATATATATATATATATATATATATATATATATATTACACTAACATTACACACTTGTAAGATATATATATATATATATATATATATATATATATATATATATATCTTACAAGTGTGTAATGTTAGTGAATTACATATCACGTCTTTGCTTTGGAGACAGATTGAGCTGTAGGGGAAGCTTTCTTGAATGAAGGAATTTGATACGTAAGCATTTTAATCTGGAGACTGCTCGTCCTATTGTCAAGGCAGTTTGGGGTGTGTCATGTATGTACATTCGTTTGTACGGAGGTTTACAGGTCTAATCGACGAAGGCACTCGCGAGAGGCACATTCCTTTTGTGAGAAGAAAGAGGTCAGTTTGGTACACGCCAGGTGTCGGAAGAAAAACCCCATCTTGAAGGTATGGTACATATTTTGTAGGACTTAGAAAACCGTTACCTTTGAAAAGAGAAAGAAGTTTGAAATACATTCTTAAACCTTAAGATTACCCTTTGAAAAGAGAGAGAAGTGTGAAATACATTCTTTTACTTAAGATTACTTTTGAAAAGAGTGATGTGTGATGGATCTTTTATCCAATATTATCTTTATTACAGATGGGTTCTATTCCATGGTATTAGAGACGGGATTCTCTAACCTGACTAATACAATGAAACGATTGACATTCTGGGTCTGGGAGTGAATTCTAAGCCAGGAGGGTAGAATGATAACTTACTAGTTTTCTTTGTGGGCAGACTTGGGTTTTATCACTATGAATTATCAATCATTTTGTTCTATTTTATATTCAACTGCTTTGGGTAATAAATAGTATATTTTTGTGCTTACGTGATCTTGATAGCCTAATGACATGTTTGCAGACAGAGGGCACCATTGACAACATGTAAGGGTTTCCAATTTGTGTAGTTTTAATAAAAGGGTGTTTAGATATATATATACATATATTATATATATATATATATATATATATATATATATATATTGTTACGAAGTACCAAGTATCTGATTACCATTTATCAATTATTACCTCACCAAAAGCCAGACACCTGAACCCTCATAACACGTTTAAACGACCCTGAATACTCTAAAGGCAACAGTGATCCCTTAACAATTACCAGCATTGCAGAAAATCAGACTAGTTCATCAAAACAAGGTGTGAAGGTAATCTTTGTAAGTAATTTAAATTACTCAAAGGGCATCACTCCATCAACAACTTTAAAACTCTAAGTATTTTCCCTGGTTTTTCAGAGTCTAAGTACTTCCCTGGTTTCTAAGTCACTTCAAGTAAATTGAAGGAAAGCAAATCAATTACCACTCCTATTTTGTTTCTTACCTATCATCAATATTAATCATAATCATATATACTGGTATATAAAAATAAACAAACCTTATAAAAAAATTTTAAATACAAAATTTATTATTCAAAATTTAAAAGTGAAATTCACAATATCAGGGAAAATTACTGTTACTTGAAAACAAAGTGAAGTTTAATTAATTCTCGAATCAAATTAAGTAAAACTAAATCAAAATTAATTTATCATAAAATTCAAGAAAATTAATTCAATTGAAATTCAAAAGTATTATGCAATAATTGAAAATTTGAAATTAATTCACAAGTGCTAAACAACAATAAATCTTGAAAAGAATTCTAAGTAAATGCAAATTAATTCACAAGTGTTAAATTTAATTAAATGTGCAATGATAAAGCAATGAAAATAACTGAGTCAAATAAATTGTGAATGTAAATGAAAATATAAAATAAAAAGACACACTTCAATAAGAAAATGAAATAGTGCACAAACAATGGAACAAACACAAAACACAAAAAAATCAGTAATGTGTCAAGTGTTAAATCTTTTCACTCAAAACACTGTAACCAACAGTTTTTACCAAACCTTCATAACCATCTGTTATTAGTTAACCACAGTTCCTATCCATTATTAGTTAACCACACTCCTTATCCATTATTAGTTATTAGTTAAACACAATTCCCAACCGTTATTAGTTGCAACTAATAAAAATATAACACTTTACCTTTTTGGTATACCAACTTCTTTCTCTGCTGCAGTCTTGTCTTACACAATTTCACAAAAACCAGGCGCCGTTACGAAATGATGTTTGTTCAGATTCCACAAAAGAAACTAAATAACACTAAATAAACTCTAAGAAATATCAAATATGAAATTGTAAGTTACGAGTGACCAATTTACGTTACGTTAATATAATCTCAATGATGTCGAGAGAGAGAGATGTTAATGCCTCGAGGTTCTATGATAGAATCAAATCTTCTTCCCTTGCGAAAACTGAACAGGGCAGATATGATACAAAACGTTCTTTTCACGAATGCTTCCAGTAGCTTTGAAATCTGAGGCAATCTTCATAAAGAAATGTGCAATATGCACGTGGTTTTGATCAAAGATATATGCGTACGAGTCCAGTCTGTTAAAAAAAAGAAAGACGTACTCTATTCAATCGAAACGGAGGCTGAGCGACAATTAAGATTGACATGTTTTGATAACAACGCAAGACTCAATTCTCTCGCTATCACATGCGTTGACAGATTTAGGAAAGCAAACGGATCTCGCAGACCCTTTAATCTTACAGTGTTGACATAAAAGTTAAACATTCGTAGTTTCTAATGGACAAAGAATACTCTCTCTTTTTACATTCTACGTTATAATATATATATTCTTTTACATTATGTGATGCGAAATCTGAACACACATTTTAACAAACATCCTATTCTAAGCTAGCTAGGAAATCTGAAAAAAATGGGTTGCACAATCTTGCAATGACATTTCAAAGAGGGGAAACATGCATTTTGTTGAAAGTAGCAATATATAAAAAATAAAATATATATATATATATATATATATATATATATATATATATATATATATATATATATTAATTGTCAGGATGTTGTTCTGAATACTTCGTTAACACAGATTCACCAAAATTAAAGTCCAAAACTTAGATGAGCCAGATACCCGAACTCACGGAACAAGAACTAAATACTCTAAAGGCAACCAGTGATCCCTTAAAAGTCTTATCAATCATATGATGTTTCAATATCTAAACATAAAATAAAGTGTATTAAAAGCATCACTCTATTAAACACAGTAAAACTTTCTTCTTGAATCATGTCACTGATTCTTTTACAAGAATAACGAATCCCACCACTGGTGGTCAATAAGTGAAACACTACTCTAAAACTTTATATATGAAAATGGATTGTGAACAAATAGAAATTCAAAATTAATTTGAAATCAGATTACTAAAATTTGGAAATACAATCTTAATTCTTGAGTTGTATTAATAAAAAAAGTTATCTATGCAAAAACGTTAAGAATTGAAAGAAAACTGAATTCAACAAACACACATACAATTTGAACAACGTTGTACAAACACACAAAATATGACAAATGTAAATATATCAAATTCACCAAAGTGCCATCATAACTTTTCACTTTACCTTGATCAGTCCTATCAATCACAAATTCTAAAATTACACAAAAAATATATCGATCTAAATAACCCAAAAATGAATCGATGCTTTGAATTATAATTGCAATACCTCAACTGCTGCAGTGGTGCCATTACACAATATACACTAAATAATGTAATGCTCATTATTAGACTTAAAAAATTGTTCAAGAGTGACTACTACATTACAAACTATTACAAAAAAATGACAGAGAGAGAGAGAGAGAGAGAGAGAGAGAGAGAGAGAGAGAGAGAGAGAGAAATAAAACTCTGCAATTGAACATTAGTGTCTCTCCGTGAGACTTCGAAAGGTGGTGCACCGTTCCGGTCCCAACAAGAAAATTCCCACTCGAATCTCGTAACTTCTTACGTGATAAATCGTCCAGCTTAAATCAAATCAGGTCAGTACATATCTATATACAAACAACTCCATGATCATCTAGTCACATGGTACGAAGTCTCATTTACGTTTTTTGTATGACGTAATCTCTCTTATTTATTGCCTCATGAAAGAAGCTTAAATACGCTGTCAGAATTGAGAAGCCTAACACACACTTTTACATAAATGACAAAACAATATCATAAAAAAATACAATAACACTATATATACGTATATATACGTATATATATATATATATATATATATATATATATATATATATATATATATATATATATATAATATATATATATATACGTACATATATAATATATAGAATATATATATTATATATATTATATATATATAGATATATATATATAACTTCATAAGTAACGACTGCAAAAATGGCGTTTAAATTAAAGTTTCTATAATAGTAACAATACTTTAGCAATAATATTTCTAATAATAGTGATGATAATAGTATTAAGAATAATAAGCAGTCGATGATGAAAAGAAAATTGAAAGATAAAAGAGATGAATGGTTATTGATTCTATCCCCAAAAACCAGGGAAAGTGAATTTCCAATATGCGAATAAAATAGAAAGGAACCGAAGCAGAAAACAAAACACTTAAGCGAACTGTAAACAAAACAGATTTTTCCCCCTCGATACCCTTTGTTTATAAGGCATAAAGTAAAAGAAGGGAGGATTTCTGTGCTTCGGTGTTCCCTGAACTTTGACTTTCCTCTCATTTGTTATCAGTTTACTTTAAAATTGTAAAGTAATAAAATCAAACCTACAGAAATAGCTGCATGAAAAGAGAGAGAGAGAGAGAGAGAGAGAGAGAGAGAGAGAGAGAGAGAGAGAGAATCCTGAATATGTCAGATATGACGAAAACAAAGATATAAGACGCAATGGATGTATATCAGATTATTTTTAGCGCCAAAGGGAAATCACACCACGAAAGGTAAAGAAAATGAGAACCATTGGAGAGGGTTGAGAGAACATATCCGAATTTTGTTCAGAAATTAGACATGCATCCTGTTATACGAGACAAAAAGAAAAAAAAAAAAACTTATGAGTACTTACCTTGTATGAAATTAAGTATTCTTCCATTGTCAATTAAGAAGGATCTTGTCTTCGAAGAGAATGGTAGACCAGCATCCCTACGTCGTCATCGGATTTACTTTCTACTGAAGCCTCTTACTACCACTTACGACCGTCTTTTGTGTAAAGGCCCGAGGCGGCCCAAGACTGACCTAATTTATACCATTCCCCAACGAAACCGGGAATTTGAAGTTAAATTTATAATTATTTATGCTTATTGAAAACTTTGCAAAAAAAAAAAAGACTTCCATTAATTTTGATATCATTGTTAACGCACAGAAAATTCCCATAAAATGTAAACGTTTCTTGCTTGAAGAATTTATAAAAAATGATAAGACTGTTTGAATAAGCAAAAACAAGTCTTTAAGGAAATCACATTTTCTTTTATATGACTGAAGCATTTGATAACTAACTAACTTTTTTTCTGTGATTTTTTAGTTGATTCTAGAAACACTAAGATCTGTAAACTCGTTCGTAAAAATTATTAGTGTTTTTAAGTATTGAACACATTAATCTGACACGCCTGCGTGACTTATAAAGTTAAAATAATCACAGGCTTTCGGCTGATACTCATTTCCTTCTTATCTTTGATCTAGTTCCTGTGAATTTTCGTCAATGAAAACAGTCAGTTTGAATATTATTGTCTCGTAATAAGTTAGTCTAAATCCATCGAGAAAAAGTAAATGAATTACAATTCACTGCTGTCAGTTTCAACCAAACATGTTATTGTCTGGATTTCAATTAGAGTTCAGTCGAACTCGAATGGAGCAATTCCATAGATTTAGACTTTATAAGAACTAAATTTCTTCTTGACGATTATTAGAAAACGTTTTTCCGCTAGATGCCTAATAGAACCAACAGTGATAAGGAGCAGTACCATCCACACTGAAGATAAAACATCGAGAGTCATAAAACTTCATAAATTCATAAATCCTGAAACAGCTGTATTGGTCACACTAAGAAAACTTCAAGGAGACAACTAAAAGCTCATCAAAACAGCCGAGTTTTATATCAACACCTCCAAACTACCTGAGGTAATAAGTTTCTCTTTGCGGAAACCGGCATTAAAGATTCAAGAAGCCTCAAACTGCATTCTCCCATCTAGCACACTTTATGGCATGACGTTTATCATAAGCCACTTTTACTGAATGTTGTTGCAATATTGTGGCGTATTTTATTTAAAACTTCCCTAGCATTATCTATACATTATCAAGCCTCGAAAGTCAATAAGTTTTGAAATAAAACATGAAACCCATTTACAAGCGTTTCATTTATGAATTTTTCTACTGATAGCTACTTTAGCCTTCACACATAGACTTCAACAAAGTAAGAAGTTAAGTATATCTTAGTTTTACTAGACCAGTGAGCTGATTAACAGTTCTCCTGGGGCTGGCCTGGAGGATTAGATATTTTTACGTGACTAGGAACAACCTGGCCACCTAGCAACGGGACAGACAGCTAATTATGGGATCCGAACCACATTACATCGAGAAATGAATTTCTATTACCAGAAATAAATTCCTCTTATTCCGCGTTGGCCGAGCTGAGAATCGAACTTCGGACCACAGGATTGGTAGCCAAGCGCGACAACCACCACCAGTCCAACGAGGAACTTCAACGAAGTAATACCAATGTGGAAGAAGTTGCTGCAGTTGTTATAAATTGAGGTTGCCTTTTCCCACCTCTGGCTGTTGCTCCAGAAGTATTCCGTCAACGAGAGCCTACCACCAGCACTTTATTCCTGCTGGCGTAAGGGGTCCATTATACACACACACACACACACACACACACACACACATATATATTATATATATATGTATATATATATATATATATATATATATATATATATATATATATATATATATATATATAACAAGGAACTTTTACTTAAAATCCACTCATTTACCTTAGTAGCCGCTTATCTTAGAGTGGCATTGACTAGAAATTGTGTCTCTCGTGAAGAAAGGAACCTGTTTCAGCTCTTTTTGCAAAATGTTCTTTTCAAAGACGCTCTTCCTGAAACAGACTTCGGAAAACAAAAATCCCAATTTAGTATCAAATTGTTTTGGTTGTGAAGGAATTTTCGAAGATATGGAAAGTCACATGAAAACATTTACGCCCTTCTATATGGCAGGTTTCTTTTCGTTTTTTTTAAGATTATGTAAGACATCAATTATTAACCTTAATTACAAATTGTTTTCTTGGTAGCTGAGGTATTAAGGAAAGGTTTCGTTTGCCTTTATCACTTTCATATAAAAAGAGGAAGCAATAAATTGCACTCAAACCCCATCGTGCTAAAGGACTCGTTTGTATGTTTAAATATTGATATTAAGCATTGCACAAATATGTAATAGTAATAACTTAATTTTGAACAATTTTTGTTGTCATTGTAATAGCCAAGGCTTTCATGATGGTCTTTACTGATGCCCATCAAAATTCCATGTTATAATAACCCTTGGGGAACGTTAGTGGTTTTAATTATGAAAAATGATCGAACAAAGGTTGTTCGTTGCACTGACTTTTGCCGCGTTAATTAGTTTTTGGTTGGTCTTTCTTTAACATTCAATGTACTTCTAATTGTTCTTGATGGAGCCAATGAACTTTGCATCTCCATTTCATGACATTCACAGTTTTCAGTGTTGGTTTGAGATAGGAAATTGGTGGCTTCCCTTCCAGGAAAAAAAAAAATAAATACATAGAATAAAAAGAACACTGCTTCTCTTTTGTTATTAAACATGGAAAATTACTTTTTAGTATAATGCAAAATAAACAGCAGTTATTGTAAAATAAGGACTTCAATGAGTACCTTATTTTTATCACATGGCAACAAAACAACTATGGTCGTTGAAGCAGACTTATGTGAATAATGAATTGTATTTGTCAAGGAGTGAACAAAAAACGTTTGGTTATTAGATAATACAGGAAAACATTTTGGGAAACATTCCAATCTTAATGGAGACTACTGAGAGAAAACTTGCCATACTTATCTATCCACACACACACATTATACATATACTTATAAATACTGTAACGAACCGCATTCTGTTCTGCAGGATCTTAAATACAAAATAGGAACGGAACTGGAGTAAGTGGCAGCAGGTGAGACAAACAAAGGCGGAAGGAGCTTAACAAAACCACAAAAGTGACCAAAAACTAATTTCTTATATACAGTCATTTATTTACATTAGGTACAAGTGAATCAGGTGACCAATTTAATAAACATTAAAAATAAAGAATTAGATCTTATGAGAGACAGCAACATATAAAATCCTAGTAAATACACCTTAAATAACTCAATAAACATTTTACAGACAGTACACAATTAACAAAATAAATGATACGCTAGCAGCATAATAAATACAAAAACAGGCAGCATAATAAGTACATGAACAACAAAATAAAATGTAACAGCATAGCAAATACAAAAACAAACAACATAATACAAGAGCAGTAAAACAAAGGCAGTACACACAGTCAACTGTCAACGAGGATCCAGACGACATGGCGGGCGAGCAATCTTTATGCAGTTGTCATTTTGATTTTAAATGAAATTTCCCTTAAGTACTCTCTTTCCACAGGGCTATACCTTTTCACAGAGAAATATCAAAGGATCAAAATATGCATCACAAGGAAAATCGCATGAAATATCAGACTAAAAATGTGAAATGTGCATCACGTCATCATGGCTTCTGGGATATGCATCCAAATGTAGTACAAAACTTATCGATCATTTATTCATTCATATGTATCCCCTGGAAAATTAAAAAAGATCATTGACCTCAGCTGATATGAAGTGTAAGAACCATTATTAAATATCATTTAATTCAATCTCCAAATAATGCAATGAAAAGTTTAGATGAAACATCACAATGCCAGGAAACTCCAACTAGAATACAATGAAAATATTTCTGGACCATATTTTTGTCTTTGGGAGCAGCTCAAACCCAAACGCCCGTAAGCAACTCAAACCCACCAAAACATATAAAATAGAAGTTGTGGATCAGCAAAACCAGTGTAGTACATAAAGAATAATTTTATCATGGTCGACATATCTACTCTTTAAATCCCCGACAATAATTTCAATTTATTGAGCCCAGCTTGACTTGGCAACTTCTCGGTGGCGTGCTCGCTCGCACAGTAAAAAAAAACAAATTGACACTTGAAATATTTCATTTGCACCTTTGTTTAAGTAATGTTATACTATACTGAAGTTGATTAAACACTCTACGTAGTCGACTATAACCTCTATCTAAATATATTGTTAGACGATAAAATGAAATGAAGTGAATACCTCAATTGCAGTCACATGACTGTTTCCTACCGAAAACAACCCTATTCTTTAATAGAATAACGAATCAAAGGATAGGAAAATGCTCACCATTAAAATTCACAAAAGTTGGGACCTATGGAACGCCACTCATCAAGTTCTTTGAAAACTTGGAAAATATCAACAAAACAAAAACAAAAATCACTACGGGAAATAACTAATCCAATACAACGCAACACGGTACGCGAAGTCAAGAACTTTAGCGACTGAAGGAACTGACGAGTGACGAGTCCGACAGGCCGGTTCACCTCTCCCTCCTTCCAACTTTCCAAGAGACACCCAACAACCCGGACCCATACTGCTTTGATTACACAGAAACCCATCGAAACTTCCAAGCCAACTTACTCGCATCTTGTATACAAGAAGGCAGTTGATGGTTAAGGAAAACATAATACACTCAACGGTTTCGTTTATTTTATTTTTGTTTCCTTTTCATTCAAAAAGAAAAACCGATGTAGTTTGTGTACTACTATTATACTTCGTACTTTTCTTCTATAACTGAGGTTATAATTTTGGTCTTAAAGTAGGATTTGTAAGAAAACAGGCTGCAGCAATGTCACGTTCCGAAGTCCCAAATCAGACGGCAAAGCAAATAGCTTCAGCTTGATTCCAAGCGTAGCTGTTTCCAGGTGCTGATCAAAAACCGAAACAAAACAAATTGAGTGCTATTTTGGCTTGTTAATCTACGTGACACCTACTCCGAAGCGTTCGTACTAATCACTATATTGTAAATGCAGCCATGGGCGCCAGCAGCACATTTTAACCAAGGGGGTGGTGGCAAATTATATATTTATATTATATATACTACATAATATATACTATATATATATATATATATATATATATATATATATTATAGATATTATATATATAATATCCATGAATATATATATGCAGTGGAATTGCGATGTCAATAATTTGAGTGAAGCAAGATACAATAAAGAAAATGACTGCAGAAATTACATTGACTTATTTTTTAATAGTTCTATATATACTGTTCAACTGGAATCACACATTTCTTGAAAGAATAACGCAGTTATATCTGCAAACAATAGTATTATACAACAATATAAAAAGGATATCTTTAATTCACTTAAACAAATAATATACTGTAGAATGGAAGGAAAACAAAGTGATGCAATTAAATGTTATATATATATATATATATATATATATATATATATATATATATATATATATATATATATATATATATAAATATATATATATATATATATATATATATATATATATATATATATCCCCAGGATTTCAGGGGGGCCAAGTGCCCCCACAAACTAAACTTGGCTCCCATCGCCCCCACGTCCGGCGCCCATGAATGCAGCAGCAGGCAGCAGAGCAGAGCAGGAGAGGACAATTCGGCCAGACAGACAGACACTCATCCTTTCTTTCATCCCAACGCCACGTTGGGCCCAAGGTGGGGTGGGACGCATCGCAATTTTGCTGCCTTTCTTTTGTATCTGATTTTCTAATCGTGGCTACTCCACCTTCCGTCTTTTATTTCACTTCATCCAAAAAAATCCTATCGTTATTTAGGGTTTATCATCTAGTATGCGTGTTAAATAAAAGTACGTTATCCATTTCTGCGGTCATCTTAATATGGATATAACATCATTACAAAAAATAGCAGTTCATACTACACTCATTCACACAATTTAGTTTTAGCCTTTTCGTGATGGCATTTCCCCTAATCTAATTCCCTCTTCGTTTGGTTACTTAATAATTTGACTGTTAGATGCCTTAACCTAAATTGGACTGATATTTTTACCAAAAAAAAATTTACTAACTCATCGGGGAATGTTAATCTGAGAAACGCTTTAGCGCGAGTAGCAAGTCTTTCTACATTTCTTTCCTTCTAGAAGTGAATTACCGTGTTTATTGCGATGAAGATTCACGCAAAAGGGGTGTTAGCTGTGGAATATATATATATATATATATATAGATATATATATATATAAGATATATATAGATATATTATAGATATATATATTATATATATATATATATATATTATATATATATATATATGTTATCCGCAGATACATGCAGTTCCCCTCTGTTTATCACTTTTATCCATGACTCATTTATGTCCGACCTGTGTCGCTTTCTTACCTAAACTGAGATATTTTGCACTGTGGGTGACATGGGTAAATGTAAAGTAGACGGCCGCATGAAGATATCGTTATTAATTAGTCGTTAGGACACTAGAGAAAGGGAGTATATGGTACTAACTCGATCACCGAGGGGCTGACACTAAATACGACGTACCAAGGAGCTTCCGACATGTTTAGTACTATTATAGCTTCCTGAGTAGGTGACGCGTAGATACTAAGCCAAAGTAGCACCACAAATCGCTATAATTTTCTCATAGGCATAATGATTCTCGAGACCTCTGCAGATGTAGTACTGAAAGGTTATAATTTTTTATGTGGTACTAGAAAAGCTGTAAATAGAAATATGTACAAAACACATAAAATGACTTGAATCATAAACAATATGTTGAATAAATGTGGGCGGTGATATTAGTTTTAGTTTACACATGTACAAGATACTAGCAAATGGGCATTATAGTTGCATAGCTATTGAGTCTTGTACTTACTCATAACAGTGTTGGGCGCAAGTGGGAAAAATATAAATGTATCCTAAAACGTATCCAGAATGTACAAAACGTTAACCAAATAATATGAAATAGTATCCAAAATGTATCCAATATACTCTTTAAAAAAATGCATTAGTGTTAATGAGGATGTGGTTAAGAAAATTTTTTTAAAAGTATTGTTTTTTTTTTTTTAATCTATTAATATTCTTTCATTCTTACCCTGTTGGTAGACTTCTTACAGCTGGCAGCCAAGTGGCTATCTGCTGCATGGTGATGGTGATTGTACAGTGACGTACAGTCCTACACTATAAATTTGGAGCGAAACTTATACAGTTGGTTAGATCTTCAAAAAATATTATATTTTTTAATGCTTTATATGAACAAAAATTATGATTGAAGTGCATGCAATCACATTAACACTGCACAATACGATTATATGAAAACCTTTCGATCCTCTCTGACCTAAAAGAAACGCGTCCCAGGACGCGTTCACTCCCGTCCCCTAAACCCCGACTCAAGCCACGGTTTGCTCCTATCATACGATTGGGAGCGATGTAGTATTTATGAGTTTTGATTGATTTTCACTTTTTGTAAATAGAAAAAAAAATAATATTAATAATGACTGCAACATTGTGGACGTAAAAAGTATCCAATTCTTAAAAAAAAAAAAAAAAAAAAAAAAAAAAGTAAAAAAAAAAAAAAAAAAAGTAAAACGTATCCATTTTTGGTCTCTTCAATTTCGTATCCTTTAGTCCAGCGTCGTCAAAATGTACCAGCAACATCAAAATGTATCCAAAGAATACTTTTCGTATCCATACTAGCAACACTGTACTCATATTTATTATACATGCAATTCTCAAACGTTTTTTCCCTCTCAAAATTTGGGTAGCGCCAGGGTTTTGTGCCGTTAAACCTTTTAAAAAGTAAATGTCACAATTTTGGCTGGGAAAAAATGTCAGGTAAGAAAAAAAAAAAGTCATATTAATTTATGGGGTGGTTGTAATAAAGCTTTAGGGGTAAATGTAACAGGGTTGTTTTCTTAGGAGTCAGTAGCTTTGTGATATGCACCATCTTTTGTTTATGTTTATACGGAAATGACCCGACGGGCTTCTACGAAACACCCCGCAAAGGCGGATACTTATATACCGGATTACAAACACTTGGGGGTCACTATCTACTAAAGATTAGTGATTTTTTTTTTTTTTTTCGTAACTTTTTTCTGTGACTTTTTTTTTTATGATTTTTAAATTGAATTCAACAAATCTTACCCTGTGACTTTTTTTTTATTTTTTATTAAGTTTTCAGCCTCATGAATACCCAAGCAACGTTTAAGTAATAAAGGCATCTGGCGTCTCCACCCTTCTAAAAATTGCACTCGCTTAACGTTTCTCAATATAGCTTCCAAAATACTAGCGGAGGAACGGAAAGCTACTACTACGCCTATAAAATGAGTATATATATATATATATATATATATATATATATTATATTGTATATATATATATATATATATATATATATATATATATGATTTGCTCCTCTAGACAGTTTTCGCAGCTTTTAACTTTTTAAAGCTTATTTTCTAGCTACACTTAAGCTTATCATACTGAGTTTGCATTCCTCAATTTCCGCGCTGTTAACATTATTGGGCCAAACATCTTCTCTGTGCAACGTTCTATTTAATAATTCATCTTGACTGCTGAGAGGAGAATTTTTTCATAATTTACCACATTTAGTAAGAATTTTTTAATCGTTTACCACAAAAAGTATAATAATGAACATAAACAACGTTAACGCTGAATTTAAATAGTCTACTAAACATTGCAGATTGAAAGTTTGACTTACCTTTAGTGAAGCGAGAAAGTGTTATTGAAATATATACGAAGTGATCTCAATAAATTTCACTGATTATAATAGTCAAGCAACAACCTGATCGCTCAAATTTAAACAAAATCATAAATGGAATTGACGTAATAAAAATTGCAACTTAAAATGACAAAATGAAAATATATTTACGTTATGCAGTAATTTAAATTGTTACTCAATTCTCAGTTTCTGTAGTTACGATAAAAACGAAAAATAATGAATGATTAGTTTGTCATACTGAAATAATAATATATACTATACTTGAAAGCAGCTTTGGCCAAATGAATCACGGACTCATTGGGCTCCCATTCTTAGCAGTGAATATCTCTCCATTTCCCTTGGCTGATTAAAGCCCACTTATTTATTCTGTATATTTATTTAGCTTGTTCCTATGAGAGAAAACTCTCTCCACTGCGGCAAAGGAATGCTGCAAGACTAACATATCCAACATAAAGTCGAACATCACTACATTTCATTTTCTTTACTGAGCACCAGAATTCAGTGGGGTTACATGACTTACTTATTTTATCTAAAAAATTAGTCTTCTCCACTGATCACATTCAGAATCTTTAACAAGCTGGGGGAAATTTAGTCAGGAGAGGAACTAGACTTTGACAGTACATGATCTCGCTGCTACTGGGTCACAAACATTTAATTGAGGTAAAATGTCATTCATTCCTTTCAGCCTTCTACAGTGCGCATCTCATAAGGAAAACAAAATCTAGACAACGATCATAACCCCAAATTGATATACTGAAATGCAGTATAATGCAGTGGCGAATCACCGTCTTTACAATATACCCATTTCACCAAAATGTAGGTATCATAAGTAAACAATACAAAAAAAAAAAAAAAAAAATATCAGCATGTCTATAACTTTACCTTTTTATAGTCAGTTTAGTAGCGACATTTAACTTAATAAAATTTGTTACATGCACTGACATATTGTCACATATTGTCACGAAACAATTTCCAAACTGAATTACCCATAAACAAAAACATAGGCTGTATGTATTGACAAATAATTACCCATCTCGTGCGTGAATCACACTCCTCCCTAACAAGTTTAAACCTTAGCTTGTCGTCAGACAAATGAATTTATAACAAGTAAACATGTTCACCCCTTTGGTTGAGAAAATAATGTCTGCGGTATCCTTTGTTCTTATTTTACATTTGTTAAGCGAACTTGGCTATTATTAATGGCAAGAAAAGCCAGTATTTTAAACGAATGAGTAGTGGGTCAAAATAATCCTGGCCAGTACGATAATAAATCATTTTGAAAGTTAAATCAAATATGAAAAACGCAAGAAATAGAAAAGGTCTCATTTTCAGGAAAATAGCATTATTAGTCAAACATTTTATAATTCTAGCATTTCCATAATTTTGGTCAGCGTCATAAAAACGTATGCCTCGCTTTAGAAAGTATCTAAATGACACTTTGTATTCATTTCGGGAACACTGTTTGAGGCTTGTATCATATTCATAACATGCACAAATTCCATTCTATTTAAAAGGAGAAAATAAAGACTAAGGAGTGACTGTCTTCGTAAGTACCTTTAATGATAGATGAGAACAACCACTGGGTTGTTGTAGTTTAGTAGGCGTCTCAGGGGTTTTTGGGGGCGGGGGATTCGATGGTTGGTCGGGACATTCCTCCGCTCCGGGGTTGACACGCACCGACGCCGCCGCTTCCCCTTATGATCACAAGTTCAGAACCGGTTGAATCTCAATTGAAGCCGGAGGCAAAGCGTCGTAGAAGACACGCTCTTCATCAATTGCATTGGGTTATATTTCGTGAGTCGCGACTTCTGCTGAAGGGGAACCCTTAAGGTAAGCATTGCGTTTATTTAGTTAGGCTTCTCGGTAACGACATAGGTAGCTACTTATTGGTTTTGGAAGTGTTTCCTTACAGTCACTGATCCTATGAATCCCCTCACGGCCTCCAACACCTCGTGACTCGGGTGCCTTGGTAAAATTTCGCCACTTGTCAGGTATTAGTGCTGCATTAAAAAAGGCCGTTCAGGTGGAAGGTTGACCAAGAAGGGAAATTAGTTTCATTTTGTACATGCAATAATGCTGAAAGGCAGACGGCGTGGCCTTGTGAAACCCTGACAGAATGGTAGGCTACGCGGTAGTGCCTTAGGCAAGCAGATCCTGCACTAGACTAAAACTTCATCCGGTAAAACTCCATAATGCTCCGTCCTGGTTCCTCCCCGACGCCACTTCGAGTTTAATATGGCAAAGAAGTGTTTAACCATATGTAATGATAGCATAGCCTAATAGATGTCAAAATGTATGTAGCAAAGATGCCTATAATGTTGCTACCCAGACCAGCAAATGTGAACTAGATTAAAGAAATTGATTATTAAAACCTAGCTGCCGAAAGTTAATAACTGTAACATAGGGCAAACAACCGCAGACGATCCATCTTCATAGCAGTGGCCAGGCCTTATTCTCTCGATATTTAATTGGTGAAACAAGAGTACAATTACAACTTTAAGCATACCATTCAAAAGATTGAAGTTTTGTCAACGTAATGTGATATATGAAAACCCCATACAAACTAAAATAAGCATGTGAGCTCTTCATAAAGTTCCTATGTATTCAAGGCAGTTTTTTAAATTCAATATTGCGGCAATCGTGTGCTGACCGTTCTAACCACAGACAATCCACCATCTTTCCCAGCCTTCCCAACACTCATTTGAACAACGTTAGCGTATAGGTAGTTTACTATGTAACATTTCTTGATCTTACACAAGGTTGCATTTTACCTTATGCCCTTCAACTCTATCCTACGGTAAGGGTGACCCCCAGTGGGAACCGTGGTTTTGGGTGGGGAAAAATCACTTGGGGGAAGGGTTTGCCGTGTTATTGTGGTATTTCCCATTATTTATGACATTGAAACTCTAAATACAATCGTAAATAAGAGATAACAAAAATACCGATAGTGGAGCTGTTTCACATCCAAATCTCATCTACTACTACTACTATTATATGACACCGAATCCTACTACACACGCGTCAGTTGCAAGGGAGCTTTTGTTCTAAACGCAGACTTCTTGATTAGGAAAAGAATGGGGTTATGCGGGAGGGGTACATGTACTATTTAGCTAATCACGTTGCAGTATGACCCCTACATTGCTATAGGACCGAGTGAAGGTTTTTTTTTTTTTGTGGGGGGGGGGGGGTTTGGTTGTATTCATACATTGAGTTACAAAATTCGTTTTCCTAACTTGTTTTGTAATCATGTTATATGAATTAGTGTTTATTCCTATTTCCTATATCATAGTATGGAGCGCCTGCAGATTCGTGTGCCCAGAGTACTTTCTGCCCGAGCATCGGCGGATGAATACAAACAAGATGGCGGCCGTTTGTTTTGGCGCTAGTTTTGAAAACATGTGTAGTGTTGGAAAACCCGAAACTTAAAAAAACGGTAATGGGGGTGACCCTATTGGGAACCGGGGTTTTTGGGTGGTGGGGGAGGGGAAGAACACACGAGTTTTGGTTAAAAGTAAATGAAAACGGTAAGGGGGGACGATTGGGAAACCGGGGTTTTTTGGGTGGGGAGAGAGGCAGACGACGAAAATGAAAAAGGAAAACCACGAAAACCCTGGCAGACGGAAACGCGTGGCCAACTAAACTGTAGGAGTCCTGTTCCAACTAAACTGTAGGAGCTCCTGTTCCAACTAAACTGTAGGAGCTCCTGTTCCAACTAAACTGTAGGAGCTCCTGTTCCAACTAAACTGTAGGAGCTCCTGTTCCAACAAAACTGTAGGAGCTCCGGTGATCGTAACCAAACGAACCAACCTAACCAAACTTAGGCGGCGCGTGCCCTTACCTGGCCGGGGGGCTTCGCCCCCTGGACCCCCCAGTATAGTATATTAAGTGATTGCTACCTAACCCAAAGGAACCAACAAATAACCAGATTAGTGTCCACGTCCTTACCTGGCCGGGGGGCTTCGCCCCCCTGGACCCCCAGTATAGTATATTAACAGTGATTGCTACGTAACCAATGGAACCTACCTAACCAAACTAAGTCTGCATGTCCTTACCTGGCCAGGGGTCTTCGCCCCCCTGGACCCCCCCTGTGTAGTAAGTTACCAATTATAAAATCATCCGCCAATATAACTTGTCCATACATATGGATGACACCCGTATATCCTTACTGATAACTAAACAAAATGAATATTTCCAAGAATACATTGGTTAAAGTCACGGCCACGTTGTTTGCTCGAACACATGGACTGCGTTCGAACACGTGACTTCTAGCGGACGTGAATGTTCGGATGTGTTGAGCGTGCCTGACTTGTGCATAGCGGAAATAACAATGGCGTGCTTAATTTGGACAAAATAATTAAAATAACGCATTTACATTGATAACGGCTTGTGTTACATAGAAAAAAAAACGAATCGTACCTAACTAAAAATGACCGTAACGAAACGAACCCACCTAAGCCGAGTTAGAACGGGTGGACTAACACTTTCGTTGGCCTACTTTGAAAATAAATACAGATAATTGAATCGAGCAAGGTCGTATGATCTGAAAAAAAAAAAAAAGTATAAAACCGGACTTACCTTTGTTGGGTTGCAAATCGGGGAGTCGAAATCGGAAATCGGCGGACAAGTCGGACGGGTAGAACTAAAGTTCGAAATCGGAATCGTCAGACAATTCGGACGGTTCGAACCTTCCTCTCTTCGGAGCTGGCTGGAGTGATTTTGGCGGGATCGGGCCGTGATGAAATTGGGGGGCACACTCGCGTTTTAAACGGATCCGTTTGGGTAGAGCGATCTATCAATGATTGTTGCGTTTCAGTGGAATTAGACCGCATTTTAACGGGTGTTGAAACTACTTTATTTAATGGATATGCACGTTTAACTAATTCTAAAAAAGCTTTAAAAGGACAATCTACATTTGAAAGGTAACGCTTCTTAATGCAATACATGGAAAAATATGAATTATAATAATTTTTGTTTTTACTGTACCACTTCTAGGCAAAACATTTCGTTTCAAGACCCGCCATGTGGATTCTATTGTGTTTGTGTGTATGCGTTTATCATGGGATCAACAAAATGTAGTGAATGATTTACATTAAGGTGTGTTTTGAAATGCTGACTTAACGTGTGGTAGGATTTCCAACAATCTGAAATTACGGTTGACTCTGGATGAATGTTTTCAATTAAAATTGGGAGGAGTGTTTCTGCAGATCTATCGGGAACACTTGAAAGATGTGTCCTTTGTTTGTTCGCGATCAATCCCACCAAGGACCCAACAACCATCGACACGTCTACCTTTATGGAATTTTCTCTTCCCAAATTGGATTCGTCAATTTCCACGATGTGTCATGGCCCCCGATTTTACGGTTGTCCTGCACCAAAATCTCAATACAAACTTCGCGGCAGAAATTGTACCAATCAACTATGGTATGGTCGGAACCTATACGCAGATTCATCTTTACAAAGTCTGGGAAGTTCGTAAAGCCAGCAATAGATCAAGCCCAAAATAGTCATGTAGGATAGGTGTGACCCAGAGAAGAAGGAGCCATTCCGAATTGCTTTCAGTTTCCGACATCTTCGAACGTTACACCGCCACTGGAATGTTTCGCCATGCTTGATCAGGGCGAATGTGCCTTCATCACACTTATTACACGAACCGCTGAAATCGCCAATAAGGCCACTTTTCATTAAAAATATTAACAATGACCTTTCGTCATTACATAATAGCATCAAATCAAGGAAAGAGACCGGATTGAGCGCAGCAAACTCTTCGTGAGTGGGATAGCGCGAGGTCGCGGGAGGGCAGGTGGACGAAGCCATGTTCGGGAAGGACACCAAGAAGCGACTGGGAAGGTCGCATGGCTTCTTGGGTCGGCCTTGGGGTCGCGCATCGGGGCACACGAGGTCGTCAGCTGTTCGTCAGCTGTTTTTTCGGTCAGCTGTTTCGGATGGAACTACTTACCTTGGCGGAGGGATTGTCGGCCCGGACAGAAGGGGTTACGAGGCCTGCCCAACGAATATGCAGACTACTCCATAGTATTTCTATAATATTTGTTTTGGCATGTTCTCGCCTAATGATTTTGCCATAAATACCTCGAAATATTAAGTTATAATTGAGGACAGACACCTGAAAATGCTTGTGTTGGGACTAGAAGTGGTTTTTTTTGGACGATTCAATCCCTACCTTCCTGTCAGTTACGTGAAATTGCAAATTACTTGGGATATTTCTTAAAGATTATACACAACTCACTCCCTTCCTTTCCAGTATTCATGTCTGACTGTTTTGCGTTCATCATTAAGAATACATTTCATACCCATAACAATTTCTTTGTTAAAATGTGACCTTATTGGAACATCTACTTATATAATATTCCATTGTATCCTTTGACAGACCTTTTAATTTACACCCTTTTCTCCCTTCTCTTTCCATTATCCACCACTGTCTATTTACGCTCATAATTTTACAATCATTGGTATTTCTACAGAAGCAACCCGCGGTGGCCTAGACTGTGGCAATTGACGTTTTCCTATGTTATTTTACTTGCTGAACAAGATTTGAAAGTAATATTTATTTGGACGACTGTAACTAAGCAGTAATGTACCTTTGAAGACTACATGATGGTACCAATGGGTCGATGTATGAATTCAAAGTAAAGTCAAAGTTAGTTCTTGTGGAAGAAAAAAAATATTCCCTTCAACTCTTGTAAATAAAGCAATTAACATAACATAGGCAAACTTCAACTGCCATAGTCTAGATCGCAGTGGAATAGTTTCTATAGATCGATCTACCAAGTGTTTGGTGAAATGTAAACACAGCCGCCATGTTTGACTTCCGCAACCACGGCGGAGCCATATGTTTACCAAGGGGAAGGGGTTACTTGGGGGCATAGGAGGTACGAGTTGGCTAAGTGACGATGGGTCATTGGGTAGTGGATATGGCAAATAACTATAACTAACTTTCTCGTTCTCCGATTCTTGAAAGTCTGCCCATCTTGATAGATTTTCAAGCCAAATACCAAAGGAATCACGACACAAATATTTGGTTTCCCTTTATATTACAATGTCCATATATCGTAACAGAATTTTTAACACTATAACTGGTGAAACACTGTCACTTCGAGAGCATGGAATGGGGGTGTTAACACTGTGAATACTTCTTGCTAAATGATTTTAAAACTCAAATTACACAAACTGTTGAATGTAGGTATCGGTAGCGCATTGGTGACAAGGCTTCTGATTGGTCAGAAGAATTGTGGGGGATGATTTCGCATTTATGTGGAAACTAACATCGTATTTTTAGAAAAGGGGGAAAAAATGTGCAATAATGAGTAACACAATCGTGAACAGGATATTGTAATGAACGGTCAGTACAAGAAATCAGAGAGGCCAGCTGAAGAGACAATGCCAACTCTGTAAAATTGTAGAACTTAGTGTCTTATTTCCATGAAACCTAAGGTATTGTCCATATTATTAAAGGAAATAACCTAGTAGAACATCGTACCTGTCCCGGGGGGCAGAGCCACCCGTACCCCCCCCCTCTGTCCCCTGTAAACCCCCCCCGCCCCAGTAAAGGAAGACTAACTTGAAGGTAGACTAAGATATATATAACCAACCTAACTTCACCAACCTAACCTAACCTATCCTAGTAGAACATATTACCTGACAGGGGGGGCTCCCCCCCCCCGTACCCCCCCTTAAAGGAAGACAAACTTGAAGGAAGGCCAACATATAGGTTACCATACTAACCTAACCTAACAGAACATATTACCTGACCGGGGGGAGGAAGACAAACTTGAAGGTAGACTAAGATATATCCAACCTACCTAACCTAACCGAACATATTACCTGCAAGGAAGGCCCCCCCCCCCCCCCCACCCCCCCCCCCCCCCCCCCCCCCCCCCCCCCCCTTAAAAGAACAACAAACTTGAAGGTAGACTAAGATATACCCAACCTAACCTTAACAACCTAACCTAACAACCTAGTAGAAACGTTGTTTACCTGAGCAGGGCCAGAGCCCCCCACCCTTACCCCTCTTACCCCCCTTCAAGAAAGACAGACTTGAAGGGAAGACCAACATATAGGTTAACATCTAACCTAACCAACATAACGCCCCCCCACCCCCCACCCCCCACCCCCACCATAAGGGAAGACAAACTTGATGGTAGCCTAAGATATAACTAATGAAAATGTTCTAATAATTAGTAAAATTTTAGCCAAAAAGTTTTTATGGGTGAGAAAAGATTGTAAAATTATGAACATAAATAGACGGAGTTAGATAATGGAAAGAGAAGGGAGGAAAAGGTGTAAATTGAAATGTCTGTCAAAGGATATAATGGAATATATATAAGTAGATGTTCCAATAAGGTTAAATTTTAACAAAAAATTTGTTATGGGTATGAAATTTATTCTTAATGATGAAACGCAAACACTCAGACGTGAATACTGGAAAGGGCAGGGATTGAGATGTGTATAAATCATGTATGAAATAGCCCAAGCAACTTAAAATTTCACGTAACCGACAGGAAGGTAGGTATCGAATCTTCCTAAAACCCACTTCTAGTCCAACCACATAGGCATTTTCAGGTGTCTATCCTCAATTATTACTTAATATTTCAAGGTATTTATGGCAAAATTATTAGGTGAGGACAAAACAAAACAAATAGAAATACTATGGTAAAGGATACAGGAATAAACACTAATATTCATATAACATGATTAAAAAACGAATTAGGAACATGAAATTATGTAACTCAATGTATGAATACCCCCCAATTCTTCACTCGGTCCTGTAGCAATGTAGGGGTCATACTGCAACGTGATTGGCTAAATACATGTACCCCTCCCGTACACAGCCTTTTTTTTCCCTCAGAAGTCTGCTTTTAGAACAAAAGCTCCCTTACAACTAGCGCATGCATAGTAGGATTTGGTGTTGTAATAGTAGTAGTAATAGATGGGATTTGGATGTGAAACGGCTCCACTATCTATGCTTTTGTTATCTCTTATTTTCAATTGTCTTTCGTGTTTTGAATGTCATAATGGGAAATACCACAATAACATGGCAAAACCTACCACCCCCCAAGTGGTTTCTCCCCACCCAAAAACCCCGGGTTCCCACTGGGGGTCCCCCTTACCGTAGGATAG
>NC_061092.1:55286952-55289452 GCF_015104395.2 Macrobrachium nipponense
ATATAACTTCATAAGTAACAACTGCAAAAATGGCGTTTAAATTAAAGTTCTTCACAGTCAGCCATACGAGATTGCTATAATAGTAACAATACTTTAGCAATAATAGAAATAAAACCTACTTATTAATTATATCAGTTGTAATATTTCTAATAATAGTGATGATAATATAGTAAATAAAGAATAATAAGCGGTCGATGATGAAAAAAACCTTCTATGAAAATATTAATGTGCACTATTCTCAACAGGTGTGATTTACAGCGTAATAAAAAGAAAATTAAAAGATAAAAGAAATTAACGTTCATTGGTTCTATTCCAAAAAACCAGGGAAAGTGAATTTCCAATATGCAAATAAAATAGAAAGGAACCGAAGCAGAAAACAAAACACTTAAGCGAATTGTAAACAAAACAGATTTTTCCCCCGCTCGATAGCCGTTGTTTTATAGGCCAAAAATAAAAGAAGGGAGGATTTCTGTGCTTCGGTGTTCCCTGAACTTTGACTTTCTTCTTATCTGTTATCAGTTTCCTTTAAAATTGTATAGTAATAAAATCAAACCTTCCAAATAACTGCATGAAGAGAGAGAGAGAGAAAAAAAAAAGAATCCTGAATAAGTCAGATATGACGAAAAAAAGATAACAGGCGTAATGGATGTATATCAGATTATTTTTAGCGCCAAAGGGAAATCACACCACGAAAGGTAAAGAAAATGAGAACCATTGGAGAGGGTTGAGAGAACATATCCGAATTTTGTTCAGAAAATAGACATGCATCCTGTTATACGAGACAAAAAGAAAAAAAAAAAAAAAAAAAACTTATGAGTACTTACCTTGTATGAAATTAAGTATTCTTCCATTGTCAATTAAGAAGGATCTTGTCTTCGAAGAGAATGGTAGACCAGCATCCCTACGTCGTCATCGGATTTACTTTCTACTGAAGCCTCTTACTACCACTTACGACCGTCTTTTGTGTAATGGCCCGAGGCGGCCCAAGACTGACCTAATTTATACCATTCCCCAACGAAACCGGGAATTTGAAGTTAAATTTATAATTATTTATGCTTATTTGAAAACTTTGCAAAAGACTTCCATTAATTTTGATATCATTGTTAACGCACAGAAAATTCCCATAAAATGTAAACGTTTCTTGCTTGAAGAATTTATAAAAAATGATAGACTGTTTGAATAAGCAAAAACAAGTCTTTGGGAAATCACATTTTCTTTTATATGACTGAAGCATTTGATAACTAACTTTTTTTCTGTGATTTTTTAGTTGATTCTACAAACACTAAGATCTGTAAACTCGTTCGTAAAAATTATTAGTGTTTTTAAGTATTGAACACATTAATCTGACACGCCTGCGTGACTTATAAAGTTAAAATAATCACAGGCTTTCGGCTGATACTCATTTCCTTCTTATCTTTGATCTAGTTCCTGTGAATTTTCGTCAATGAAAACAGTCAGTTTGAATATTATTGTCTCGTAATAAGTTAGTCTAAATCCATCGAGAAAAAGTAAATGAATTACAATTCACTGTTGTCAGTGTTTCAACCAAACATCTTATTGTCTGCATTTCAATTAGAGTTCAGTCGAACTCGAATGGGGCAATTCCATAGATTTAGACTTTATAAGAACTAAATTTCTTCTTGACGATTATTAGAAAACGTTTTTCCGCTAGATGCCTAATAGAACCAACAGTGATAAGGAACAGTTCCATCCACACTGAAGATAAAACATCGAGAGTCATAATACTTCATAAATTCATAAATCCTGAAACAGCTGTATTGGTCACACTAAGAAAACTTCAAGGAGACAACTAAAAGCTCATCAAAACAGCCGAGTTTTACAACGTTATTTACAAACTACCTGAGGTAATAAGTTTCTCTTTACGGAAACCAGCATTAAAGATTCAAGAAGCCTCAAACTGCATTCTCCCATCTAGCACACTTTATGGCATAACGTTTATCGTAAGCCACTGTTACTGAATGTTGTTGCAATATTGTGGCGTATTTTATTTAAAACTTCCCTGGCATTATCTATACATTATCTAGCCTCGAAAGTCAATGAGTTTTTAAATAAAAGATGAAACCCATTTATAAGCGTTTCATTTATGAATTTTTCTACTGATAGCTGGTTTAGCCTTCACACATGGACTTCAACAAAGTAAGAAGTTAAGTATATCTTAGTTTGACCAGAACAGTGAGCTGATTAGCAGTTCTCCTGGGGCTGGCCTGGAGGATTAGATATTTTTACGTGACTAGGAACAAACTGGCCACCTAGCAACGGGATCCGAACCACATTACATCGAGAAATGAATTTCTATTAACAGAAATGAATTCCTCTTATTCCGCGTTGGCCGAGCTGAGAATCGAACTTCGGACCACAGGATTGGTAGCCGAGCGCGACAACCACCAGTCCAACGAGGAACTTCAACGAAGTAATACCAATGTGGAAGAAATTGCTGCAGCTGTTATGAATTGAGGTTGCCTTTTGCCACCTCTGGCTG
>NC_061092.1:55294452-55318072 GCF_015104395.2 Macrobrachium nipponense
ATCGCTATAATTTTCTCATAGGCATAAGGCTATGCACATCAGCTCTAATATTAATAAGGTACTAGAAGTGAAACTTGATTCTCGAGACCTCTGCAGATGTAGTACTGAAAGGTTATAATTTTTTATGTGGTACTAGAAAAGCTGTATATAGAGAAATATGTACAAAACACATAAAATGACTTGAATAGTAACAATATGTTGAATAAATGGCGGTGATATTAGTTAGTTTACACATGTACAAGATACTAGCAAATGGGCATTATAGTTGCATAGCTATTGAGTCTTGTATACTCATACAGTGTTGCAAGTGGGAAAAATATAAATGTATCCTAAAACGTATCCAGAATGTACAAAACGTTAACCAAATAATATGAAATAGTATCCGAAATGTATCCAATATACTCTTTAAAAAAATGCATTAGTGTTAATGAGGTTGTGGTTAAGAAAAGTATTTTTAATTTATTAACATCCTTTCATTCTTACCCTGTTGTTAGACTTCTAACAGCTGGCAGCCAAGTGGCTATCTGCTGCATGGTGATTGTACAGTGACGTACAGTCGTACACTATAAATTTGGAGCGAAACTTATACTATTGGTTAGATCTTCAAAAAATATTATATTTTTTAATGCTTTGTATGAACAAAAATATATTGAAGTTGCATGCAATGAACTAACACTGCACAATACGATTATATGAAAACCTTTACTAAAAAAATATATAAAACTACAAAAATACAAACTTGTGTCTTCTGGAGTCTGCGGCTCTGCACCAGGCTCAGTTGAGCCCCTCGATCCTCTCTGACCTGAAAAGAACGCGTCCAGGACGCGTTCACTCCCGTCCCCCAAACCCCGACTCAAGACACGGTTGCTCTATCATACGATTGGGAGCGATGTAGTATTTATGAGTTTTGATTGATTTTCACTTTTTTCTTTTTGTAAAATAGAAAAAAAATAATATTAATAAATACTGCAACCTTGTGGACGTAAAAAGTATCCAATTCTAAAAAAAAAAAAAAAAAAAAAAAAAAAAAAAAAAAAAAGTAAAACGTATCCATTTTTGGTCTCTTCAATTTCGTATCCTTTAGTCCAGCGTCGTCAAAATGTACCAGCAACATCAAAATGTATCCAAAGAATACTTTCGTATCCATACTAGCAACACTGTACTCATATTTATTATACATGCAATTCTCAAACGTTTTTCCCTCTAAAATTGGGTAGCGCCAGGTTTTGTTACCGTTAACCTTTTAAAAAGTAATGTCACAATTTTGGCTGGGAAAAAATGTCAGGTAAGAAAAAAAAAGTCATATTAATTTATGGTGGTTGGTAATAAAGCTTCAGGGGAAATGTTAACAGTTTTTCTTAGGAGTCAGTAGCTTTGTGATATTCACAGTCTTTTGTTTATGTTTATACGGAAATGACCCAACGGGCTTCTACGAAACACCCCGCAAAGGCGGATACTTATATACCGGATTACAACACTTGGGGGTCACTATCTACTAAAGATTAGTGATTTTTTTTTCGTAACTTTTTTCTGTGACTTTTTTTATGATTTTTTAAATTGAATTCAACAAATCTTACCCTGTGACTTTTTTTTTTTTTTTTTTTTAAGTTTTCAGCCTCATGAATACCCAAGCAACGTTTAAGTAATAAAGGCATCTGGCGTCTCCACCCTTCCAAAAATTGCACTCGCTTAACGTTGCTCAATATAACTACTCGCTTCCAAAATACTAGCGGAGGAACGGAAAGCTAGTATGTGTGTATATATATATATATATATATATATATATATATATATATATATATATATATATATATATGCTCCTCTAGACAGTTTTTGCACCTTTTAACTTTTTAAAGCTTATTTTCTAGCTACACTTAAGCTTATCATACTGAGTTTGCATTCCTCAATTTCCGCGCTGTTAACATTATTGGGCCAAACATCTTCTCTGTGCAACGTTCTATTTAATAATTCCTCTTGACTGCCGAGAGGAGAATTTTTTCATAATTTACCACATTTAGTAAGAATTTTTTAATAGTTTACCACAAAAAGTATAATAATGAACATAAACAACGTTAACGCTGAATTTAAATAGTCTACTAAACACTGCAGATTGAAAGTTTCACTTACCTTTAGTGTAGCGAGAAAGTGTTATTGAAATATATACGAAGTGATCTCAATAAATTTCACTGATTATAATAGTCAAGCAACAACCTGATAGCTCAAATTTAAACAAAATCATAAATGGAATTGACGTAATAAAAATTGCAACTTAAAATGACAAAATGAAAATATATTTACGTTATGCAGTAATTTAAATTGTTACTCAATTCTCAGTTTCTGTGGTTACGATAAAAACGAAAAATAATGAACGATTAGTTTGTCATACTGAAATAATAATATTACTAGTATACTTATAAGCAACTTTAGCCAAATGAATCATGGACTCATTGGGCTCCCATTCTAAGCAGTGAATATCTCTCCATTTCCCT
This sequence comes from Macrobrachium nipponense, assembly GCF_015104395.2. Taxonomy (NCBI): domain Eukaryota; kingdom Metazoa; phylum Arthropoda; class Malacostraca; order Decapoda; family Palaemonidae; genus Macrobrachium; species Macrobrachium nipponense. The sequence continues at coordinate 55,296,942 of NC_061092.1, forward strand.
TAGCTGATTAAAGTCCACTTATTTATTCTTTATATTTATTTAGCTTGTTCCTATGAGAGAAAACTCTCTCCACTGCGGCAAAGGAATGCTGCAAGACTAACATATCGAACATCACTACATTTCATTTTCTTTACTGAACACCAGAATTCAGTGGGGTTACATGAATTACTTATTTTATATAAAAAATTAGTGTTCTCCACTGATCACATTCAGAATCTTTAACAAGCTGGGGGAGGAACTAGACTTTGACAGTACATGATCTCGCTGCTACTGGGTCACAAACATTTAATTGAGGTAAAATGTCATTCATTCCTTTCAGCCTTCTACAGTGCGCATCTCATAAGGAAAACAAAATCTAGACAACGATCACAACCCCATATTGATATACTGAAATGCAGTATAATGCAGTGATGAATCACCGTCTTTACAATATACCCATTTCACCAAAATGTAGGTATCATAAGTAAACAATACAAGATTAAACATGTCTGTAACTTTACCTTTTTATAGTCAGTTTAGTAGCGACATTTAACTTAATAAAATTTGTTACATGCACTGACATATTGTCACGAAACAATTTCCAAACTGAATTACCCATAAACAAAAACATAGGCTGTATGTATTGAGCAATAATTACCCATCTCGTGCATGAATCACACTTCTCCCTAACAAGTTTAAACTTTTGCTTGTCAGACAAATTAATTTATAACAAGTTAACATATTCACCCCTTTGGTTGAGAAAATAATGTCTGCGGTATCCTTTGTTCTCATTTTACATTTGTTAAGCGAACTTGGCTATTATTAATGGCAAGAAAAGCCAGTATTTTAAACGAATGAGTAGTGGGTCAAAATAATCCTGGCCAGTACGATAATAAATCATTTTGAAAGTTAAATCAAATATGAAAAACGCAAGAAATAGAAAAGGTCTCATTTTCAGGGAAAATCGCATTATTAGTCAAACATTTTTCTAATTTCTAGCATTTCCCATAATTTTGGTCAGCGTCATAAAAACGTATGCCTCGCTTTAGAAAGTATCTAAATGACACTTTGTATTCATTTCGGGAACACTGTTTGAGGCTTGTATCATATTCATAACATGCACAAAGTCCATTCTATTTAAAAGGAGAAAATAAAGATTAAAGAGAGACTGTCTTCGTAAGTACCTTTAATGATAGATGAGAACAACCACTGGGTTGTTGTAGTTTAGTAGGCGTCTCAGGGGTTTTTGGGGGCGGGGGATTCGATGGTTGGTCGGGACATTCCTCCGCTCCGGGGTTGACATGCACGGACGCCGCCGCTTCCCCTTATGATCACAAGTTCAGAACCGGTTGAATCTCAATTGAAGCCGGAGACAAAGCGTCGCAGATGACACGCTCTTCATCAATTGCATTGGGTTATATTTCGTGAGTCGCGACTTCTGCTGAAGGGGAACCCTTAAGGTAAGCATTGCGTTTATTTAGTTAGGCTTCTCGGTAACGACATAGGTAGCTACTTATTGGTTTTGGAAGTGTTTCCTTACAGTCACTGATCCTATGTAGTATCCCCTCACGGCTTCCAACACCTCGTGACTCGGGTGCCTTGGTTAAATTTCGCCACTTGTTAGGTATTAGTGCTGCATTAAAAAAGGCCGTTCAGGTGGAAGGTTGACCAAGAAGGGAAATTAGTTTCATTTTGTACATGCAATAATGCTGAAAGGCAGACGGCGTGGCCTTGTGAAACCCTGACAGAATGGTAGGCTACGCGGTAGTGCCTTAGGCAAGCAGATTCTGCACTAGACTAAAACTTCATCCGGTAAAACTCCATAATGCTCCGTCCAGGTTCCTCCCCGACGCCACTTCGAGTTTAATGTGGCAAAGAAGTATTTAACCATATGTAATGATAGCATAGCCTAATAGATGTCAAAATGTTTGTAGCAAAGATGCCTATAATGTTGCTACCCAGACCAGCAAATGTGAACTAGATTAATTAATTATTAAAACCTAGCGGCCAAAAGTTGATAACTGTAACATAGGGCAAACAACCGCAGACGATCCATCTTCATAGCGGTGGCCAGGCCTTATTCTCTCGATATTTAATTGGTGAAACAAGAGTACAATTACAACTTTAAGCATACCATTCAAAAGATTGAAGTGTTGTCAACGTAATGTGATATATGAAAACCCCATACAAACTAAAATAAGCATGTGAGCTCTTCATAAAGTACCTATGTTTTCAAGGCAGTTTTTTAAATTAATATTGCGGCAATCGTGTGCTGGCCGTTCTAACCACAGACAATCCACCATCTTTCCCAGCCTTCCCAGCACTCATTTGAACAACGTTAGCGTATACTATATGTAACATTTATTGATCTTACTCAAGGTTGCAGTTTACCTTATGCCGTTCAACTCTATCCTACGGTAAGGGTGACCCCCAGTGGGAACCGTGGTTTTGGGTGGGGAAAAATCACTTTGGGGGAAGGGTTTGCCGTGTTATTGTGGTATTTCCCATTATTTATGACATTGAAACTCTAAATACAATCTAAAATAAGAGATAAAAATACCTATGGAGCCGTTTCACATCCAAATCTCATCTACTACTACTACCATTATATGACACCGAATCCTACTACGCAATGCATGCGTCAGTTGCAAGGGAGCTTTTGTTCTAAACGCAGACTTCTTGATTAGGAAAAGAATGGGGGTGTACGGGAGGGGTACATGTAGCTAATCACGTTGCAGTATGACCCCTACATTGCTATAGGACCGAGTGAAGGTTTTTTTTTTTTTTTTTTTTTTTGGTGGGTGGTTTGGTTGTATTCATACATTGAGTTATTGGTTGTATTCATACATTGAGTTACAAAATTCATTTTCCTAACTTGGTTTGTAATCATGTTATATGAATTAGTGTTCATTCCTATTTCCTATATCATAGTATTTCTATAATATTTGTTTTGGCATGTTCTCGCCTAATGATTTTGCCATAAATACCTTGAAATATTAAGTTATAATTGAGGACAGACACCTGAAAATGCCTGTGTGTTGGGACTAGAAGTGGGTTTTTTTTGGATGATTCAATCCCTACCTTCCTGTCAGTTACGTGAAATTGCAAATTGCTTGGGATATTTCATTAAAGATTTATACACAACTCACTCTCTTCCCTTTCCAGTATTCATGTCTGACTGTTTGCGTTTCATCATTAAGAATACATTTCATTCCCATAACAATTTCTTTGTTAAAATGTGACCTTATTGGAACATCTACTTATACTTATTCCATTATATCCTTTGACAGACCTTTTAATTTACACCTTTTTCTCCCTTCTCTTTCCATTATCCACCACTGTCTATTTACGCTCATAATTTTACAATCGGTATTTCTACAGAAGCAATCCACGGTGGCCTAGACTGTGGCAATTGACGTTTTCCTATGTTATTTTACCTGCAGAACAAGATTTGAAAGTAATAATTATTTGGACGACTGTAACTAAGCAGTAATTTACCTTTGAAGACTACATGATGGTACCAATGGGTCGATGTATGAATTCAAAGTGTGTAAGTTAAAGTTTAGTTCTTGTGGAACAAAAAAAATATATTCCCTTCAACTCTTGTAAAGCAATTAAAATAACATAGGAAAACTTCAACTGCCAAAGTCTAGATCGCCGTGGAATAGTTCTATAGATCGATCTACCAAGTGTTTGGTGAAATGTAAACACAGCCGCCATGTTTGACTTCCGCAACCACGGCGGAGCCATATGTTTACTAAGGGGAAGGGGGTTACTTGGGGGCATAAGAGGTACGAGTTGGCTAAGTGACGATGGGTCATTGGTTAGTGGATATGGCAAATAACTATAACTAACCCACAAAGTCTAACACTTCTAACTGAAAATTAGTAAACTACAATTATTATAACTATAGGGGAATATAGTTGGGAACTTTACCTTTAAAGGGGCAGATGGTACAATTCAGATATGCACTTAAGCATGCCGAATCTTGTCCTCGTCTCCAATTCTTGAAAGTCTGCCCATCTTGAATAGATTTTCAGCCAAATACCAAAGGAATCACGAACACAAATAGGTTGGTTTCCCTTTATATTACAATGTCCATATATTTTAACAGAATTTTTAACACTATAACTGGTGAAACACTGTCACTTTGAGAGCATGGTATGGGGGTGTTAACACTGTGAATACTTCTTGCTAAATGATTTTAAAACTCAAATTACGCAAACTGTTGAATGTAGGTATCGGCAGCGCATTGGTGACAAGGCTTCTGATTGGTCAGAAGAATTGTGGGTGGGTACATTGAGGGGGATGATTTCGCATTTATGTGGAAACTAACATCGTATTTTTAGAAAAGGGGGAAAAAATGTGCAATAATGAGTAACAAAATCGTGAACAGGATATTGTAATGAACGATCAGTACAAGAAATCAGAGAGGCCAGCTGAAGAGACAATGCGAACTCTGTAAAATCGTAGAACTTAGTGTCTTTTATTTCTATGAAACCTAAGGTATTGTCCATATTAATAAAGGAAATAACCTAGTAGGACATATTACCTATCCGGGGGGGCAGAGCCCACCCGTAACATCCCTCTCCCCCCCCATAACCCCCCCCCCCGTAAAGGAAAGACAAACCTTGAAGGTAGATAAGATAATATATAACCAAACCTAACTTCACCAACGAACCTAACCTAGTCCTAGTAGAACATATTACCTGACAAGGGGGGCTCCTGCCGCCCCCCCGTACCCTCCACCTTAAAGGAAGACAAACTGAAGGATAGGCCAAAACATATAGGTTACCATACTAACCTAACCTAACAGAACATATTACCTGACCGGGGGGAGGAAGACAAACTTGAAGGTAGACTAAGATATAACCAACCTAACCTAACCGAACATATTACCTGGCAGGGAAGGCCCTCCCCCCCCTTAAAAGAACACAAACTTGAAGGTAGACTAAGATATAACCAACCTAACTTCACCAACTTAACCTAACCTAACTTAGTAGAACGTGTTACCTGAGCAGGGGCAGAGCCCCCCACCCTTACCCCCCCTTCAAGAAAGACAGACTTGAAGGGAAGACCAACATATAGGTTAACACACTAACCTAACCAACATAACCTAGTTGAATATATAATCTGCCCGGGGGCGGCGGAGCCCCCCCCATAACACCCCCCCCCACACACCCCCACCATAAGGGAAGACAAACTTAATGGTAGCCTAAGATATAACTAATGAAAATGTTCTAATAATTAGTCAAATTTTAGCCAAAAAGTTTTTATGGGTGAGAAAAGATTGTAAAATTATGAACATAAATAGACGGAGTTAGATAATGGAAAGAAAGGGAGGAAAAAGTGTAAATTGAAATGTCTGTTAAAGGATATAATGGAATATATATAAGTAGATGTTCCAATAAGGTTAAATTTTAACAAAGAAATTGTTATGGGTATGAAATTTATTCTTAATGATGAAACGCAAACAGTCAGACGTGAATACTGGAAAGGGAAGGGAGTGAGATGTGTATAAATCTTTAATGAAATAGCCCAAGCAACTTAAAATTTCACGTAACCGACAGGAAGGTAGGTATCGAATCTTCCTAACACCCACTTCTAGTCCAAGCACATAGGCATTTTCAGGTGTCTATCCTCAATTATAACTTAATATTTCAAGGTATTTATGGCAAAATTATTAGGTGAGGACAAAACAAAACAAATAGAAATACTATGATAAAGGAAACAGGAATAAACACTAATATTCATATAACATGATTAAAAAACAAATTAGGAAAATGAAATTATGTAACTCAATGTATGAATACCCCCCAGTTCTTCACTCGATCCTATAGCAATGTAGGGGTCATACTGCAATGTGATTGGCTAAATACATGTACCCCTCCCGTACACCGCCTTTTTTTTTTCCTCAGAAGTCTGCTTTTAGAACAAAAGCTCCCTTACAACTAGCGCATGCATAGTAGGATTCGGTGTTGTAATAGTAGTAGTAATAGATGGGATTTGGATGTGAAACGGCTCCATTATCTATGCTTTTGTTATCTCTTATTTTCGATTGTCTTTCGTGTTTTAAATGTCATAATGGGAAATACCACAATAACACGGCAAAACCTCCCCCCAAGTGGTTTCTCCCCACCCAAAACCCCGGTTCCCACTGGGGGTGCCCCTTATCGTAGGATAGAGTAGAACGGTATAATTCTCCCCAGTACTTTGTCCCCACCCAAAACTCCGGTTCCCAATGGGGGTCCCCTTTACCGTAGGATAGACTTTAAAGGTAAATTACAGTCGTCCGAATAAATATTACTTAAAATTCTTGTTCAGTAGGTGAAACTGCATAGAAAAACTGCAACTGCCATAGTCTGGGCCGCCGCGGATAGGTACCCTAGATCTTCCCAATCCTTTCTCACCCATGAAAATTTTTTGGATAAAATATTACTAATTATTAGAACATTTTCATTGGTTATATCTTAGGCTACCTTCAAGTATGTCTTCCTTTATGGGGGTAGGGGGCGGAGCCCCCTGGTCAGGTTATGTTCTACTAGGTGAGGTTGGTTAGGTTAGTATGGTAACCTATATGTTGGTCTTCCTTCAAGTTCTTTTCTTAAAGGGGGGGGGTACGCCCCCTGGTCAGGTAACACGTTCTACTAGGATGGGTCAAGTTAGGTTGGTTATATCTTAGTCTACCTTCAAGTTTGTCTTCCTTTACGGGGGGGTTAAGGGGGGTGGAGCCCTCCTGGTCATGTAATATGTTCTAGGTTAGGTTGGTTAGGTTAGTATGGTAACCTATATGTTGGTCTTCCTTCATGTTTGTCTTTCTTTGAGGGGGGTTACGGGGGCTCCGGGCCCCCGGTTAGGTAACACGTTCTACTAGGATAGGTTAGTTTAGGTTGGTTACGTTAGGTTGGATACGTTAGTATGGTAACCATATGATGTTGGTGTTCAAAATCGGTGTCCCTTCCACAACATTTTATTGCAATATTATTTCCTATAATAATAATACATAATATCTTAGGTTTCATGCCCCCCCCCCCCCTGAAAATATGACTTTATTTTGCACATGAAATCATCCCCCCTCAATTTCGACATGTACCTGCCCACAATTCTTCCGACCAATCAGAAGCCTTGTCACCAATGCGCTGCTGATATCCAGATTTTAACAGATTCCGTTTTTAAATCATTTAGCAAGAAGTATTCAGAGTTAACACCCCACCCTCTGCACACTCAAAGTTACTGTGTTTTCACCAGTATTAGTGTTAAAAATTCTGTTACGATATACGGACATCCTAATATATAATTTTGGGAGACTTATCTGTGTTCGTGATTAGTTTGGTATTTAGCTGGAAATCTGTTGAAGATTCAAGATGGGTAGACTTTCAAGAATCGGAGATGAGACGAGATTCGGCATACCTAAGTGCGTATCTGAATCGTACCATCTGCCCCTTAAAGGTAAAGTTCCAGAACTATAGGGTAAACAATCACGGACGATCTATTGTCATCATGCTGGCCAGGCCTTATTCACTCTATATTTAATTGGTGAAACAAGAATACAATTACAACTTTAAGCATACTATTCAAAAGATTGAAGTTTTGTCAACATAATGTGATATATGAAAGTCCCATACAAACTACAGTAAGCATGTGACACTCTTCGTAAAATATGATTTCAAGGTAGTTTTGAAATCCAATATGGCAGCAATCGTGAGGCTGGCCTGTCTAACCACGGACAATCCACCATCTTTCCCAGCCTTCCCAGCCCTCATTTGAACAATATTAGCGTATATATGTAACATTTATTGATGTTACTCAAGATTGCAGTTGTAATCAGCACAATAAAACAAGATTTTGTCGCCTATATTAGTGAAAGGATGAAACTTTTTTTTTTTTTTTCCCAGGGTCATGGTTTGAGCTGAATTCATTTTTACCTTGTAATCGGTGGTTTTATCTTTATGCCATCACAACTGAAAATCCAGTGCTTATTTGATTGTAATTATACACATTATGGTCTTAATTCACTCCACATTGCACTTGAACCACACCTGTTCCTGGTTCCTAAGTACTCACTCCGCAAACACAGTTATGAGCAACAGACGACGACAATGATTATGGGTGTAAAGCTTTATTCACGTAGTTGTTTACTTTACTCATTATTTAGTTTAACTTTACTTCCAAATGTTTATTAAATTCATCTAATATCTTTTTTGCAACCAAATTAACCCCGAAAAATTACAAATATTTTCAAGATAAACTTATGAGCAGACGACGTGAGGAAAAATGACTCATCATTGCCAATCGAGTGGAGCGTCACACATACGTTGATGCATTTACAAACTGTTTCCATGAATTCTAATTGTCATAGTAATGCAGTAATGAGAAAATTGCTGTAATATGTATATATACTACAAATAGATAAGCTAATTTCACTTATTTCCCCGGTTTTGTGGAAGTCTCATACCCAGTTTGGAGGGTAAACACATACCAATTGACAACACTGATAAACAGTGGAAGAGCGCAAAACGCCGCAAAGAATGCTGTAGTCCCCTACGATAAGTATGGTTAGAGGTCAGGTGTACGATTGTTGTGATGAAAGTGGCCCAGCGTCTATGGGTACAAGTGGTGTGCGAATTTAGCACAGGAAGTGGGAAGTTTATTGACACAAGCAAGTCCGCAAACATCGACAGGGCATCAATCTTCTAAATACTCAAGAGTTGTAAGTAAAAATTTCAAAATAGTTTTGGTGGTGTGGGCACTGCGTTGGCCAACCTTTTCATTACCCTCTGTTTAAATTTTAAAATATGACCTTAATTTCTAACTTTGGAGAAAGTACTTCCTTTGAAAGGAGAGTAGAGGTCTTTAGCTCCTTCTCTCATCAACAGCAACTCCTGACTGATGACCATCTCCAGAGTCAGGACGCTTTAAAAGTACTTTTTCGCAGGGTGGCCTAGCCGTGGTAGTCTGTGAGTTGGCCAGTCCACGCAGTGTTTTACCCTATTCCCCTATTGTTAGAACAATCGTGGTTTAGTTATTTTCAGTTAGGAGTGTTAGATTTTGTTGGGTAGTTCTCGTTATTTGCCATATCACTACCTAACCACCCAGTGTCACTTAGCCAACTTGTACCTCCTGTGCTCCCCCCAGTACCCCGCCTTCCCCTTAGTGAACATACGGCTTTTCTTGCTTTGCAAGAGTTGAAGGGAATATTTTTTCCTTTCACTGGAACTAAACTTTAATTTACCCTTGAACTCGATACGTCGACCTGTTGGTACTGTCATGTAGTTTTCAAAGGTAACTTACTGCTTAGTTACAGTTGTCCGAATAAATATTACTTTCAAATCTTGTACAGCAAGTAAAATAACATAGGAAAACGTCAATTGCCATAGTCTAGGCCACCGTGGAATGCTTCTGTAGAAATACCACCCGGTAGATGTCAAAATGTATGTAGCAGAGATGCCTTTAATGTTGCTACCTAGACCAGCAAATGTGAAAATTATAAAAACCTAGCAGCCAAAAGTTGTTAACTAACATGATGATCGGGAAATTAAAATGTAAGTAGATAGCTCGTTTCGTCGTCATTAGTAGCACTAGTTTATTGATGAACTTTGCTTAGCAACAACACACAGAAAAGAAATTGATTACCGCGAGGTCCGCAGCAAATTATATAGAAAATGGGACTTCATTCTTCATACTTATGTCCACAGTTCCTTTGTTTTAAATTAAGGGGAACTGAAAGCACTGAACGTAACGTGAATGTATATTTATATTTAGCAATGTATGTATATTGTACACATCAGCAAATCTTGATTGTATATCTATTGTTAGTAGGGTAAACAACTGCAGACGATCCATTGTCATCACGCTGGCCAGTCCTTATTCACTCAATATTTAATTGGTGAAACAAGAATACAATTACAACTTTAGCATGCCATTCAAAATATTGAAGTTTCGTCAACATAATATGATATATGAAAGCCCCATACAAACTAAAATAAGCATGTGAGCTCTTTATAAAATATGTTTTCAAGGCAGTTTTGAAATCCAATATGGCGGCAATCGTGTGGCTGGCAGTTCTAACCACAGACAATCCACCATCTTTCCCAGCCTTCCCAACACTCATTTGAACAATGTTAGCGAATATTTGTAACGTTTATTGATCTTACTCAAGATTGCAGTTGTAATCAGCACAATAAAAAATTTTGTTGCCTATATTAAGTGAAAGTATGAAACTTTTTATTCCCAGGGTCATGGTTTGAACTGAATTCATTTGTACCTTGTAATCGGTGGTTTTTATCCTTACAGCCATCACAACTGAAACTCCACATTGCACTTGAACCACGTTGCTGTTCCTGGTTCCTAAGCACTCACTCCGCAAACTCAGTTACGAGCAGCAGACGACTACACTCTTTATGAGGTGAATAACCTTTATTCCCTTAATTGTTTACTCATTATTTAGTTCAACTCCAAAATGTTCATGTCTATCATCCCTTTTTTGCAACTAAATTAACCCTGAAAAATTACAGATATTTCTGAAGTATGAGCAGACGACGGGGAAAAAGACTCACCGTTGCCAATCTAGTGGAGCATCACACGTATGCCGATGCATTTACAAACTGTTCCATGAATTCTAGTTGTCATAGTAATGCAGTAATGATAGAATTGCTGTAATATGTATATATACTACAAATAGATGAGCTATTTTCACTTATTTCCCCGGTTTTGTGTAAGTCTTATACCCAATTTGGAGGGTAAACGCATACCAATTGACAACTGATAAACAATTGAAGAGCGCAAAACGCCGCAAAGAATGCCGTAGTCCCTTGAATAAGTACGAATAAGTACTGGTTAGAGGTCAGGTTTATGATTGTTGTGATGAAAGTGCCCCAGCGTCTATGGGTACAAGTGGTGTGCGGATTTAGCACAGGAAATGGAAGTTTGTTGACACAAGCGACTCCGCAAACATCAAGATGGCGTCAGTCTTTTAAACTTTTTTAATCGTAAGTAAGAATTTCGTTTTGGGGTAGTGTGCACTGCGTTGGCCACACTTTTCATTAACCTCTGTTTAAATCCTAAAATATGGTCTTAATTTCTAACTTTGGAGAAATTACTTACTTCAAAAGGAGAGTAGAGGTCTTGAGCTCCTGTTATCAACATCAACTAGTCATGACTGATGACCATCTCTGGTGTTAGGACGAGTAGTACTCTTTTGGAGGGTGGCCAAAACCGCGGTAGTCGGTGAGTTGGCCAGTCCACTTGGTTGTTTACCCTGATGTGTATTTCCATTCCAGTTGCCCACCTTCCTCCACCCTCTTCCTCAATTTTCCCTCATTCCTCTATCCTGCCTTCCTTTACCCTCTTCCTTACTTCTTCACCTTCGTTCCTTCCACCCTTCTTCCTTAACTTGCCTTCCTTCTACCCTCTTACTTAACATTCCCGCCTTCCTCTACCCTCTTCCTCAATTATCCCACCTTCCTCCACCCTCTTCCTTGACATTCCTGCCTTCCTCCACTCCTCAAGTAGGATCTGATGTCGAAAGTGAAACCTAAACTTAGTCAACATTGATGGCTTTGTTCATTAGGTAATAAAGTAAATGTCTATTTCATAAGAATTATGGAAATAAGTTATGAACCAAGCTTTTGATAATGAAACTAATAATTATACGAATAAAAATGATCGAGTGCTAATTAGCAACTCTATGGTTCGAGATAGTCAGTATTGCTGGGGTCGCACATTCAGGTATAACGACAGCACATACCCACGTATGTGGATCGTGGGTATCATCGCTGTGAAATGACCTTGAGCAGCTGGTAAACAGGACACGGGCTGACGGACACAGAGCCAGCACCGTAAATTGCGCCACAAATGTACGCGCAATGCAAGCAAGGTCGGACGCCTACCTGGAACTTACGCTGATAGAGTAACATTCTATGTTCGTCAACTTCAAGTCTGTATTGCCCACCGTTTTGTAGGGCTGTAGGGTACAAAATGGCCGGCCTGTAAACAGAGCAGACTGTAAAGTGATGGAACATGTATGAGAGAATGTAAAAACAATACATTTGAAAATCCAGGTTGTAAATTCACTTTGGTAGAATTCTGCATGTACTGTAAAATATTGTATATTTTCAACAAATATAAAAAAAGAATTAAGTCAGGCATTATAATATACATACCATTGGTAGTCCCAACATCTTGGGCTTCTTCTGATGGATTATGTGGGCTTGAAGTGGAATATGTTCAATATCCACTACTCCCTGTCAGTCGTTCGTCTGCTCACCCCTTGGCCACTCTTCTCAGCGGTGAGGCGTCCGAAGTGGCTCCTGAGGGATGTGAACCACATCCAGAGCTCGTTGCCAGTTACTGGTGGCCTAAATGATTTGCCCTTGTCATCAAAGGGCTTCCACACCTTGGCTTTGTCCTTGTAGGCAGCCATCCCCTTGTTGTATATGAATTTGGCCTCGTGCTCGAGCCACTCGCCCACCAGCCTCTCATTTTCGTTCGACAGTATTATACAGAGGTTCTTATTACGCCCCGGTTGTATGTCCTCTGTCTCGATCAAGGGAACATTATGTCCGTTGTCAATGGGGGTAGCTTCATGGAGTTTCCGTGTCGCTGTCATCACTTTGTATCTCATCCAACTCTTGTAGGTGGAAGATGACATTTCCCTTGACCTGAGTGTCTGCAGGAGTGGCTGTAGGAGTCTTCTCTGGGCCGAAAGAAGGTCCTGCAAGAATATGTGACTTTGATGGTCCCTTCCTTGGTCGTTTTGTGAGGTTCGGCATCTTGAAGGGTGTTGTGGAGAGTACTAGGAGGAGACAGCTGGTCTCGGAGACGGAAACAACAGCTGACCTGAGGGCGCCGACCTAACCTTTTATACCACACTACAGCGTTGCCATGACGTACAGGGTTGTAAATGTGCAAATCGGTTTCCCCGTAGGCTACAGCGCAATTAGGAGGCCAACGTGTTTCGCGGCAGGAAGAAAACAGCGGCGGCGAACAATGCTGGTGACCCCAGCGCCTACCCCAATGCAGTCACTGTGGGTCCCACGTGCAATGCCTGGAGCTACGTCAGGTGACATTTGGCATGACCGCCCATGAATTGTTTTGAACATTTCAAAACTGGAGTGGGCTACGGCGCTTAGCGCCCAGATGACCCGTCACCGTACATCCACGATTTTACATATGTTTTACGAACCATTTGTGGTTTACCAACGTAAGCTGTTGTCAACTACCAATTTCCACACGTGTGGGTGTGAGTGCTTTGATACGTGAATGTGTGACCTCAGCATAGCACTCGAGTTGGAGGGCCTGGACCGGTGCTTCTGATTGGTTAACTAGGGAAGGCAACTGACTTCACACCTAAGGAAGCCACAACCAACTAACAATCTACTCTGATAAGTGATACTTATTTCCAAAGCAGGAATTCTTTACGATTTTGTTGGATGGGTATGCTATGAGGGTCTCGAAGTCGAATTAATGAATAGAATATCAAATATAAATACAAGAGTAATTATACTTCCAGAGTTAATTGCAACAAGATCAGGCCCCTGTAGCTTTCACATAAGTTGGTCAATTATAAACCACCCCCTTCCCAGGCATGTTTGGTTGATCAGCGCATGGTAATTCCATGTTCACACTGTGTGAAACTTGTGAATTGTTAGTTTTTACAAGTTGGATTGATTGCCCCATATTTTATATCTTAATTTTAAATGGTTAATGGAACAATGATGTGGTCTTTAATGTTTTTTCCTTGGTAGATTTAAGAAGAAAATTCTTTAAAAGAAAATTGGCTGCTCAACACACTTCACTGTGTGAACAGTTTCATTGGATTTTATTGTATTAAGGAATACGTAAAATAGGTCAGCAGTATCTTTAAAATCAGAATAAAAATAAATCGAGAAATAAGCTGCCTACCTCTTGAGGTAGTCATTATTTTGCAAATGGTGAATACTTGACATTAATGATTGTGATATGAGGGAGAAGGGAGTATGGGAGGAAATGACACGGGACAGAGGTAGATGGAAGAGACTCATTAGAAACGGCGACCCCGAATAGGGATAAAGCTGGGAAGAAAAGAATGATTGCTGTTATTCCGTGAATTTAATAAACATTGTGATCGCACGTTTACACTTGATGTTGAAGCTGTGCTTAGCCTGGTTAAACATTAGCTTGCTTTTAATTTCTGAGCGAATTGTAGACATACAATTATGAAGTTACTTAATGCTCATACTTAGTCTTCAGTTACTATAGTACTAGACATGTTTCATTTTATATTTTTGATGTCTAAAATGGACATTAACTTTTCCATCAGTAGTATTGTTTAATGTACATGAAAAGAGGGTTAGTATTATTGCCTAACTCAATATTTTATTGATTTACGAGAGTTGTAGAATGTGCTTGGTATAACTTGGGACATCCGTCGTGTTTTTAATGCTTTTTCAGCTCAAAGGTTGATGAGTAGACAAAATATGATTACAAAGATAATAAGAGTTATCTCCGAAATATAGATTGGTTTGAGATTCGATTTGTTTGTAATAAGGATTACGTAAGAACTTCTATGTGGATATTTTAGAGTGAATGCTTTGCCAAAAATGGGATTTGTCACTTGGAGCTTCGAGAGGTCTTGCCCACCCAAGGATCTCGGGCCTCCTTCGTGGGATGTGACTCGTACTGCAGAGCCTGACTCGTGCCCCATACGAGCCACTTCAAGAGTAATCAGATGTGGATCTGACACTCAAAACTGACTTTCTGCTGGCCCTGGCATCAGCGAAGAGAGTAGGCGAACTCCATGGACTATCCTTCGACGTCAAACACACGAGGTTGGGGATCAGTTTCGCTACAATTTGTCCCGGAATTCATAGCGAAGACTCGGACTCCTTTGGTCCCTGATGCTAGGCTAAGAGTCTCTCCATCCCCTCCCTCAGTGACTTATTGATAATGACCCAGATGAGATGCTTCTCTGTCCAGTTTGAGCACTATGGCGCCAGCTGAAGAGGACTATATTTTTGGCCTGAGTGTCGATGACTCTTCATTAGCACCAGAGGTTCCAAGAAAGAGCTTTCCAAGAACACTGTCTCTTTCTGGCTTCGTGAGACGATCAGGAAGGCATATGTACTCTGCTGCAGGCGACGACACTGGTACCCTTCATCCGAGAGCTCACGAGGTCAGGGGCGTTGCCCCATCCTTTGTATTCCAGAAGAACTTGTCGGTTCAACAGGTTTTGAAGGCGGCGGTCTGGGCATGCCAGACTACCTTCCCCTCTCATTACCTTTGGGATTTTGCCCACAGGTTCTTGGACACTTTCCTTGGAACCATTGGTGGCTATTTAAGTTGTATAGCTTACCCAGCTCCTCTAACAGGACAGGTTAGCATCTGGTCTTGTACGGTATGATTGAGTATGAATGCAGTGACTGGCTCTTCTTTATCCCATTCATCCTACTCTTTTCCTTCGGGCAGAGAGTATGCAGTCCGTTACTTGCTGGACTGGACACAGATGCAGGTAAGAGACACCTTACCTTTCTATTCCATACTTAGTAATTGCAGCACTATCTGTCCCGTTTCCCTTGCAAGGTGGAAAAAAGGGGGATCATGACATAAGACAAACCCATTGCTTTGTTTTTGCATTATAGTCTCCAACGTATGGTTCTTCGCTTTCCCTTAAGTGCGAATTACTCTCGCTCTTTTAAGGAAAAACCCAAAAGACTGCCTCTGATCCCACAGTTCTATAACTCCGATCAAAGGTCAGGAGAAGAGCTCAGGTAGGCTGAACACGAGTCGGTTCACGAGCTCCTGCCACCAATCAGTGAGTCTTCTTATTGTGAAGGACTGATGGTTTGTATACCGTGTAGGAACGAATCAATTTTTGAATCAATTTTATTTTTCCCAACTATACAAACCTATGTCCTTTACACATACTGCCCACCTCAAGCCACCTTTATATCTGTTACCTGGGCCAAAAGCAAATTGATCTCTCAACCCTGGTCTTGGCATAACCAATGGCTGGACGGTAGTTAACTACTGTACTACCTTGTTTGAAAATTCAGTGGCTGCGTCCAGGCTTTGCCTTGAGTAAAGGACCTAGGTTTGTATAGTTAGGAAAAATACAATTTACTTTAAAAAATTGTAATATTAGCTTTGTATTTATTGAAATATATTTTGAATATTTAAATGTATTTGAGAAATGAACTATTTAATAGCCTACCAAATTCAAACAAAGTGTACAGTATTTCTTGTAAAGTATGCAGTAAGATTTATATTGGGCAAACATCAAAGAACTAAAGGTGAGATGCTCTTGGCACAAATACGCCATATTAAGAGGCTTCACAAATTGTAATGGCTTAGTACTGTGTACTTTGGATTTAAGGATATTCTCAAGCTCATATTCTTTCATGCTACACCAGAGACTTTGGCATTGTCAGGCAACTATTAGGAGGAGGACACTGAAATCAAACCAGTTGGTAGAGAGGAGAATGTATCCTTATTAGGCAACCCTTCTATGAGAGGGCTACTCTGACTACCAAACCTTGTTCGCCAACCTGGAACTGTGCCATAGCCATTGTACCGTTGCATTCCATGGCATTGGGTAAGAGTTCCCTTGCCTACGGGTACAATCAGGTATTCATCCTCATTTTCGTTCACTTCCTGTCTTCAAACAGTTTGTAGGAGTGGCTGATGAGAAAGCAATAGTTGCTTGGTGGATTATTTGGAAGTGCCTTTGTCTTTACACCTAATATTTTTCCTTCTGAATGCTACATTTCTAAATCTGTCCTGACTGTCCTCCCCCAGTTGTTGTGGCAGACTTGTTGGTTTCTTTTGCCTTTCAAGGCATAGCTAACTCAGGATTTTTGCTTGAAAGTTCTGATCTCCAGTGTCGTCATTATGGCAGTTCCTTGTCCATTGTTCACATTCTGGTACATTGCCAACTGTATGCTGCTATACAGCATAAACATGGGCTTGCTAGCAAGTCGAAAATGGAGCTGAATTGAAAGCCTGGTTAAATTTTTAATGAAACTATTTCATCTTAAAATTTAAAAGGTTTTACCAAGATTGGTAAAATTTAAAAGGTTTTACCAAGATTGGTATAGCTTTTAAATATGCTATGTATATATTTTAATCTTTTCATTAGTTTTATTTAATATACTACCTTTTTATCAAATACCCAACCGTTTTTATCGTAATTAATAACTTACTATAACCATTATCATCATTACCATCATCTCTATCCATAAACTTGTCAGGCCATCCACCAAGGTGTGCCAGTCCCATCTGGTAGCCTTTTATTTTTTTCATGGCATATGGTGACATTTATAATCATATATAATGTAAATAATACTTTTGTTGTTTATGGTATTGTTGCTTTTTGTTCTGTTGAGTTTTTTACATTGCTGTTGTTTTGAGTCTTTATATATTAGTTTTGATACTGATTTTGTTCATTTTAATTCTTTCAGGAGACGTTGACCTGAAACTTGGACCTGTTACTCATTACAGTAAGAAAAATTGCCAATTTAGTACTTGATGAAAAATTGCCATTCAGTACTTGATGAAAGTTTGTTGACCTCCAGACTTGTGCCTGTAACTCTGGATTATTTTAACTGTGACTTGTAAGTAGAAACAAGTCAAATGGTGAGCTTTGAATCCTTGGGTTTGATAGCCCTGATTTTATTTTTTTTTTTTTTTGTGCCAGGCATGGCTGTACATGTATACACTTGAGTCCGGACAGTCTTATTTGCCAGAAAAATTGGAGTGTAGTTTCCGTGAAGTTCTTTGTTTTAAATTTTTCAGTAAGTTCTACATTATTTACATAGTATTATTTGCTTTTTATCGTAATCCAGATATCAATGATGCTATACGTATGACTGAAAAGATTAGTATGTCTCGGTGGACAATTTTATTATGGCACAGGTAAAAATGGTAAAAGTAAAAATAATGGCACAAAGGAAACCAATATTGCACTAGTCAAGGGTATATACAGGGAAAAACTGGAATGCGCATGCAATGTATTTAATAAATCTGAACAAACAAATACCAAACCAGTAATGTAGGCATTACTTCAGGTTTTTTGCAGTTTCACTTCAGCTCTACCTGCAACTACTTTCTTTCCTTTTACTTTACCTCCGTTCATATTCTCTTTCTTCCATCTAACTGTCCACCCTCTCCTAGCAATTATTTCTTAGTGCAACACTGAGGGGTTTGCCTCCTGTAACACCTTTCAAACCTTATACTGTTTATTTCCATTTCAGCACTGAGTGGCCTTAGTTGCCCCAGTGCTTGGCATAATGGCAAAAATCTATATAAATCCAATAATCTTATTTGGGGGGAGGGGGAAGGGGTCATATGTTATATGTAACTAATGCAACAGTTAATTAATGTATATATTTTACTCTTAATTTACAGTATTTTGTCTCAATCTTCATTTTTAAAATTATTTTTTCTAAATTTTCTATTTGTTTTCAGGTTCCTCTGCAGGAATTCACTTCCATATCATCTGAGAGACTTGGTGAGTAGCTGAGTAAAATGTATTATGGTACATCATTCCTTCCCAACCAGGTAATGGTTTGAATCCCACAGGTTACGAAGCCATTATTTTTAAATATAAAAAGTGGTGATTCTTTGCACTTTTATCCCTACATTAAGGGGTCGGTTGCCAGATGCTCCTTCTCCGCTGCTTTCTATCAAAGGCATCATCTTCCACCAAAGTTCTTCTCTTCATATCTTCCCTCATTTGATCTCGCCATCTAATTGTCTATCTCTCTCTAACAGGTTTCCCCCAAGGCCGCTTCACTCTCCCCTCATCACCCATCCTCAAGACTTGTCCATACCATCTCAATCGTGACTTTATCATTTCTGTAATCTTTACTAAGCCTGCGTGCCCTCCTTATATCATTTTCCAATTTTTCAAGCCGTGATTTTCCTATAATCCACCTCATCATTCTCAACTTCCTGATTTCTTCTTATCAGTGTGTTATATATCTTTACTTTTAGCTTGATTGGCATTTTCTTATCACATACCACTCCAGCTACCTCTCTCCACTTCCCCATGCAGCTTTTATCTTACTGTCAACTTCAGCCTCACATCCTCCCTCTTGGGTAAAAGTAGATCCTAGTATTTAAACTTTCTGCCTGTTTTAGAATAGAACCTCTTCTTTCTTGTATTACTATTGTGTCTTTATCTTCCCTGCTGCTCGGCAAAACCTGTGTTTTATTTACATTCCCCTTCAAGCCATCCCTCTCTAAGGACTCCTGCCACTCTCCAACCCTTCTCTGTAGGGCCGCCTCATTTTCAGCAGTAATCAACAGATCATCAGCATACAACACCTCCCACAGATTTCCATTTCTGATCTCTTGACTCAACACATCCATGACCAGCACAGACAAATATAAAAAGTTGTTTATACACTCACAGAATCGTATAGACATAAATGATTGTGTGTACAGGGGAATGTGTGTTTTCAGTGCCCACCACATGACTAATTCCCCCAGATATGACATATATATAGTACCCTTTTTGTTGACGACCTGCTGATTTCCTTGCAGCATCAAGGATGGCAGTGGCTGAACGCCACCTTCAGCTCTGCATTGATAGTATAGTAAAGTGGGCTGAGGTTAATGGTTTTAGGTTTTCAGCCAGTAAAACAGTAACTATGCACTTTTATCGTATAAGGGGAATCCACCCTGATCCAGAGCTATTCATTCATAGGGAGAGAATTCCATGTGTTGGTGAAACAAGGTTTCTCTGTTTGATTTTTGATAGCAAGCTGACCTGGATTCCACATCTGAAATATATTAGGGCAAAATGCTTGAAAGCAATGAATTTGCTGAAAGTCCTGTCTCACACTTCGTGGGGTGCAGACTGAACTCAGATGTTGAGATTATATAAAGCCTTGGTCTTTTTAAAATTATGTGTGTGAAGTGTACATGAAGTGTACATTTCGGCGAACCCAAATAGCCTTAAAATGCTCAACTCAATTCATCATGGAGGAATACGGTTGTGTACAGGAGCATGTAAATCATCTCCCACCGATGTAGATGCTGATGAGGTGCCACTGGATCTTCATTACAAGCATCTGCTGGTTCGGAGCTGGTATAGATTCCAGAGGCTACCTAAGTCTTTACCAGCATTTGTATGAGAAATGAAAGGCATTGGCAGTTTTATGAAAATCTCCCCAAGCAACCTCATCCATTTGCTTTTAGAGTAAATTTTATTGTCTGTGAATTAAATATGCCAAGAAACGAGATTTTACCAGCAAAATATTCAGTTAGTCCCCCCTGGAACTTTTCCGAGGTATTTACCAAGACAGAATAGTCCAGTGAAGCCATGCGGTCATTATTTTTAGAACACTCTTTGCAACATGATAACTCCACTGCAGTTTTCATGGATGGCTCAAAGTCAGATGCTGGGGTTGGCTTTGGTGTAGCCTTCCCTGATGTAGAGAGAAGCGGCAGGTTATCATCTGTTGCATCGATTTTTACAGCAGAATTAAATGCACCAAAGAAAAGTTCAAGCTTGTGGGTCTATTTTTATTTTATTTTTAAATTTTATTTGCATTCCACCACGCCTGCACTATGTTTGGCTATGGGGTTGTTTAAGTGTAAAATTGATGTATGGAGTATGAATGGAATACCAATGAATATGAAGTAGCTGCTGTCGTATATATAAGCAGGTTAGGGGTAATTACATTTGCTTTGTCTATTACAATTAGAATCATAATTACTTCACCTGCTATCAAATTACAATTACAGTTGGCCTCCCGTATTCGCGTTCTCAGAATTCGCGGACTCACGGATTCACGGATTTTTCTCTGGATCAGATCTACCCATTATTTGCGTGGGATTCGCCTATTCGTGGGTTTTTCCAATGATAAATAATTACTAATTACTGTATTTTGATGTTATTTTCTTGATACAAAAATAATTTACTAATTTTCAAATATTAATATTGGTCAAGACTGTATTAGTAAGTTTAATAAGAATAAGTGATATCACATAATAACCGTAATAATTCTCTCTCTTACAGAGATGTGTTAGATAAATGATTTACTAATTTTCAAATATTAACATTAATGTCTAAAGAGCAATCAATTCATTAAAGAAAATACTGCAGCGAATTAGTAAGATTTTAGTTTATAAATTTAACAAATTTTGTAAGAATGAAGGAAATCCCAGTC
>NC_061092.1:55318572-55345695 GCF_015104395.2 Macrobrachium nipponense
ACCGTAGGATAGAGTAGAACAGTATAATTCTCCCCAGTACTTTGTCCCCACCCAAAACTCCGGTTCCCAATGGGGTCCCCTTTACCGTATGGATAGAGTTTAACTAGTAAATTTACAGTCGTCCGGCCATACCTATTACGTTAAAATTCAAAAAAACTTGTTCAGTAGGTGAAACTGCATAGAAAAACGGCAACTGCCATAGTCTGGGCCGCTGCGGATAGGTACCCTAGATCTACACAATCCTTTCTCACCCGTAAAAATTTTTTGGATAAAATATTACTAATTATTAGAACATTTTCATTGTTTATATCTTAGGCTACCTTCAAGTATGTCTTCCTTTATGGGTTAGGGGTAGGGGGGCGGAGCCCCCTGGCTCAGGTAATATGTTCTACTAGGTGTTTAGGTTTGGTTAGGTTAGTTTATGGTAACCTCTATGTTGGTCTTTCCTTCAGTTCTTTTCTTAAGGGGGGGGGGGGGGGTGGGGGGTACGCCACCTGTCAGGTAACATGTTTCTACTAGGATGGGTCAGGTTTAGGTTGGTGAAGTTAGGTTTTGTTATATCTTAGTCTACCTTCAAGTTTGTCCTCCTTTAAGGGGGGGTGGAGAGCCCTCCTGGTCAGGTAATATGTTCTAGGTTAGGTTGGTAGGTTAGTATGGTAAACCTATATGTTGGTCTTCCTTCATGTTTGTTTATTCATTTTAAGTGGTTATCGTGGGCTCCGGCCCCCCGGTTAGGTAACACGTTCTACTAGGATAGGTTAGGTTAGGTTGGTTACGTTAGTATGGTAACCATAATATGTTGGTGTTCAAATTGGTGTCCCTTCCACAACATTTTATTGCAATATTATTTCCTTTAATAATAATGCACAATATCTTAGGTTTTTTTCAGTGGTCCCCACCCCCCCCCCCCCTGAAAATATGACTTTATTTTGCACATGAAATCATTCCCCCCTCAATTTCGAGAGTACCTGCCCACAATTCTTCCGACCAATCAGAAGCCTTGTCACCAATGCGCTGCTGATATCCAGATTTTAACAGATTCCGTTTTTAAATCATTTAGCAAGAAGTATTCAGTGTTAACACCCCACCCTCTGCACTCTCAAAGTGACTGTGTTTTCACCAGTATTAGTGTTAAAAATTCTGTTACGATATACGGACATCCTAATATATAATTTTGGGAGACTTATCTGTGTTCGTGATTCGTTTGGTATTTAGCTGAAAATCTGTTGAAGATTCAAGATGGGTAGACTTTCAAGAATCGGAGATGATACGAGATTTGGCATACCTAAGTGCGTATCTGAATCGTACCATCTGCCCCTTAAAGGTAAAGTTCCAAAACTATAGGGTAAACAATCACGGACAATCCATTGTCATCATGCTGGCCAGGCCTTAGTCACTCTATATTTAATTGGTGAAACAAGAATACAATTACAACTTTAAGCATACTATTCAAAAGATTGAAGTTTTGTCAACATAATGTGATATATGAAAGTCCCATACAAACTACAGTAAGCATGTGACGCTCTTCGTAAAATATGATTTCAAGGCAGTTTTGAAATTCAATATGGCAGCAATCGTGAGGCTGGCCTGTCTAACCACGGACAATCCACCATCTTTCCCAGTCTTCCCAGCCCTCATTTGAACAATATTAGCGTATATATGTAACGTTTATTGATCTTACTCAAGATTGCTGTTGTAATCAGCACAATAAAACAAGATTTTGTTGCCTATATTAGTGAAAGGATGAAACTATTCCCAGGGTCATGGTTTGAGCTGAATTCATTTTTACCTTGTAATCGGTGGTTTTATCTTTATGCCATCACAACTGAAAATCCAGTGCTTATTTGATTGTAATTATACATATTATGGTCCTTAAATCACTCACCTTGTACTTGAACCACACCTGTTCCTGTTTCCTAAGTACTCACTCCGCAAACAGTTATGAGCAGCAGACGACGACAATGATTATGGGTGTAAAGCTTTATTCACGTAATTGTTTACTTTACTCATTATTTAGTTTAACTTTACTTCAAAATGTTTATTAAATTGGTCTAATATCTTTTTTGCAACCAAATTAACCCCGAAAAATTACAAATATTTTCAAGATAAACTTATGAGCAGACGACGCGAGGAAAAATTACTCATCATTGCCAATTGAGTGGAGCGTCACACATACGTTGATGCATTTACAAACTGTTTCCATGAATTCTAATTGTCATAGTAATGCATTAATGAGAAAATTGCTGTAATATGTATATATACTACAAATAGATAAGCTAGTTTCACTTATTTCCCCTGTTTTGTGTAAGTCTCATACCCAGTTTGGAGGGTAAACACATACCAATTGACAACACTGATAAACAATTGAAGAGCGCAAAACGCCACAAAGAATGCTGTAGTCCCCTACGATAAGTATGGTTAGAGGTCAGGTGTACGATTGTTGTGACGAAAGTGCCCCAGCGTCTATGGGTACAAGTGGTGTGCGAATTTAGCACAGGAAGTAGGAAGTTTGACACAAGCAACTCCGCAAACATCGACATGGCATCAATCTTCTAAATACTCAAGAGTTGTAAGTAAAAATTTCGAAAGAGTTTTGGTGTGGGCCCTGCGTTGGCCATCCTTTTCATTACCCTCTGTTTAAATTTTAAAATATGGCCTTAATTTCTAACTTTGGAGAAAGTACTTACTTTGAAAGGAGAGTAAAGGTCTTTAGCTCCTTCTCTCATCAACAGCAACTCCTGACTGATGACCATCTCCAGTGTCAGGACGCTTTAAAAGTACTTTTTCGCAGGGTGGCCTAGCCGTGTTAGTCGGTTGGCCAGTCCACGCAGTGTTTTACCCTATTCCCCTATTGTTAGAACAATCGTGGTTTAGTTATTTTCAGTTAGGAGTGTTAGATTTTGTTGGGTAGTTCTCGTTATTTGCCATATCACTACCTAACCACCTAGTGTCACATAGCCAACTTGTACCTCCTGTGCTCCCCCCCCCCCCCCCCCCCCCCTCCCCCCCCCCTCAGTATTACCCTGCCTCCCCCTTAGTGAACATATGGCTTTTCTTGGTTTACAAGAGTTGAAGGGAATATTTTTTCCTTTCACTGGAACTAAACTTTAATTTACCCTTGACTCGATACGTCGACCTGTTGGTACTGTCATGTACAGGGGGTCCTCGAGTTACGACGTTGATCCGTTCTTAAGATGCGTCGTAACACGATTTTCAGCGTAAGTCGGAACATTAAAAAATACCACATGATTTAATGTAAATACCTATCAATAACAACGAAGAACAATTCCTTACCTTTATTAATTTGATTGGCTTGCACACTGGATAGGAAGCTGCGGTGCTGGAGAGACTGGGGGAGGTTAGTGAAGAGAAAAAGAACCTCCAGAAGATGCTGGAGATGCTGAGGCAGGTGATTCTTGAGGTGAGGCAGAACATACTACTGGGATGCTGAGGCAGGTGATTATTGGAGGTGGGTGAGGCAGAAACATACTACTGGAGATGTGAGGAAGTGATCTGAGGTGATGCAGAAAATACACTGGAGATGCTGAGGCCAGGTGATTCTTGAGGTGAGCAGAAACATACTACATGGAGATGCTGGGCAGGTGAGTCTTTAGGTGAGGCAGAACCTACAGAATGCTGGAGATACTGGGGCAGGTGAGTCTGGGTTAGCAGAACATTCAGAAGGTGCTGGAGATTGTGGGGCAGGCGAGTCTGGATTAGCAAGATGGCATCTGAAGGTAGAGGGTACAGGATCTCCTGCAGGCTCTCTACCTTCTTAAAAATACTGCTCCAGGTTAGTCTGAACAGAGAGCGACCTCTTTTCATCAAGATCCTCCTTGTAACACTGCATCAAAATCCATAACGCCTCTAGAAACCCTAGTGAAACCTGTCCAAGTTGGGATCCTGAGCCTCAAAAGTTGACAACGCTTGCTGCAACTCTGCAAAACCTCTTGTCAAGTCCTGCCTTGTGAAAGCCTTAGGCTCTGGGGTGGGTGCTTCTTCTTCCTCTATCATCTGCTTCTCCAGTTGTATCAGGTCCTCAGCAGATAACTCCTCACCATGAGACTCCAGCAGCTCTGTAACATCATCAACCTCCATCTCCAAATTGATTTCCTTACTCAGGGCAACAACGTTCTTGACAACTTGCTGAACTGTGTCCTCAAACCCATGGAAATCATTCACAAATTGAGGACAAATTTTCTTCCAGACACCATTCATGTCTCCCAGCTGGGCAGGGTGTCCAGGGGCATTGTCCAGCACTAGCAACACCTTAAAGGGGATACCCTTGGAGGCGCAATACTGCTCCACACTTGGAACAAAATGGTTTACGAACCAGTCCTCAAACACTGCAAGTGTCACCCATGCCTTCTTGTTGGACTTCCAAATTACTGGTAGTTGACCCTTCCAAATGCCCTTGAGTGCCCTTGGATTTTCAGCCTGATACACCAACAAGGACTTCAGTTTTGAAAGTCGCCAGCAGCATTACCCCCAAGAAGTAAAGTTAGCCTCTCCTTGCTGGCTTTATGACCGGTGCTGACTTCTCCTCCTTGGCGATGTAAGTGCGGTTAGGCATACGCTTCCAAAACAAACCTGTTTCGTCTCCGTTAAACTTAAACACTTGCTGAGCAGGAATAACCCCCCTCCTTAATTATCTCAGACAACGCTTTAGGAAATTCACTCGCTGCTTTCTCATCCCCACTAGCAGCTTCACCTTGCACTTTAAGGTTATGGTAATTGGCCCGAGCCTTAAATCGCATAAACCAACCCCTACTAGCCACAAACTCTTCACTTTCGCTTCCCTCCCCCTTTTCTTTTTTCACGCTTCAAACCATCTTTTCGCCTTCTCCTGAATCACCATAAGGCTGACTGGGATACGCCGTTGATTTTGGTCTTCCAACCAAAGCACCAATAACCTTTCCATTTCATTATTAGACCACTACGCTGCTTAGTTATCACTGTCGCTTTCATAGGAGCAGATCCTTTACCCACATGTTTCAAACGATGCTGCTCTTTGTATCTTTGGAAATAATGGGTAGCAACGGTCGAACGGCTAAGGCCAAGCGAGCGGCCAATGTTTGTTGGCGTTTCTCCCTTCTCAGATCGCTTTATAATGTCCACTTTAATTTCCATGGTGATGGCCTTTCTTTTCTTCGATGCACTACCATCAGAAGAGTCCGCCTTGCGCTTGGGAGCCATAACAAAGAGCAAAAAGTTACAAAACGATACAACACGAGGGAGAGAGAGGCAGTGTAAACAACCAAAATGGCGTATGGGCGAGGATAATGAGCGTAGCGAAGCGACGCCGTCCTCTCCCCCACAAAGCGTATTCTTCGCCGTGCGCCTGGCAACTAGTTCGCGTTTGTTTACGTCACTTACGACGCTAAACCGCGTAAGACGGAACGATGCAAAATATTATTTTTTATATTTTTATGGGGGCGCGTTTGTAACCACAAAACATCTTAAGTCAAGACCGGCGTAACCCGAGGACTTACTGTAGTTTTCAAAGGTGACTTACTGCTTAGTTACAGTTGTCCGAATAAATATTACTTTCAAATCTTGTACACCAAGTAAAATAACATAGGAAAACGTCAATTGCCATAGTCTAGGCCGCCGTGGAATGCTTCTGTGGAAATACCACCCGGTAGATGTCAAAATGTATGTAGCAGAGATGCCTTTAATGTTGCTACCTAGACCAGCAAATGTGAAAATTATAAAAACCTAGCAGCTATAAGTTGATAACTAACATGATGATCGGGAAATTAAAATGTAAGTAGATAGCTCGTTTCGCCGTCATTAGTAGCACTAGTTTATTGGTGAACTTTGCTTAGCAACAACACACAGAAAAGAAATTGATTACCGCGAGGTCCGCAGCAAATTATATAGAAAATGGGACTTCATTCTTCATACTTAGATCCACAGTTCCTTTGTTTTAAATTAAGGGGAACTGAAAGCACTGAACGTAACGTGATTGTATATTTATATTTAGCAATTATGCATATTGTACACATCAGCAAATCTTTATTGTATATCTATTGTTAGTAGGGTAAACAACTGCAGATGATCCATTGTCATCACGCTGGCCAGTCCTTATTCACTCTATATTTAATTGGTGAAACGAGAATACAATTACAACTTTTAGCATGCCATTCAAAATATTGAAGTTTCGTCAACATAATGTGATATATGAAAGCCCCATACAAACTAGAAGAAGCATGTGAGCTCTTCATAAAATATGTTTTCAAGGCAGTTTTGAAATCCAATATGGCGGCAATCGTGTGGCTGGCAGTTCTAACCACAGACAATCCACCATCTTTCCCAGCCTTCCCAACACTCATTTGAACAATGTTAGCATATATATGTAATGTTTATTGATCTTACTCAAGATTGCAGTTGTAATCAGCACAATAAAAAATTTTGTTGCCTATATTAAGTGAAAGTATGAAACTTTATTCCCAGGGTCATGGTTTGAACTGAATTCATTTGTACCTTGTAATCGGTGGTTTTTATCCTTACAGCCATCACAACTGGAACTCCACATTGCACTTGAACCACGTTGCTGTTCCTGGTTCCTAAGCACTCACTCCGCAAACACAGTTACGACCAGCAGACGACTACACTCTTTATGAGGTGAATAACCTTTATTCCCTTAATTGTTTACTCATTATTTAGTTCAACTCCAAAATGTTCATGTCTATCATCCCTTTTTTGCAACTAAATTAACCCTGAAAAATTACAGATATTTCTGAAGTACGAGCAGACGACGGGAAAAAGACTCACCGTTGCCAATCTAGTGGAGCATCACACGTATGCCGATGCATTTACAAACTGTTCCATGAATTCTAGTTGTCATAGAAATGCAGTAATGATAAAATTGCTGTAATATGTATATATACTACAAATAGATAAGCTATTTTCACTTATTTCCCCGGTTTTGTGTAAGTCTTATACCCAATTTGGAGGGTAAACGCATACCAATTGACAACTGATAAACAATTGAAGAGCGCAAAACGCCGCAAAGAATGCCGAAGTCCCCTTGAATAAGTACGAATAAGTACTGGTTAGAGGTCAGGTTATGATTGTTGTGATGAAAGTGCCCCAGCGTCTATGGGTACAAGTGGTGTGCGGATTTAGCACAGGAAATGGAAGTTTGTTGACACAAGCGACTCCACAAACATCAAGATGGCGTCAGTCTTTTAAACTTTTTTAATCGTAAGTAAGAATTTCGTTTTGGAGTAGTGTGCACTGCGTTGGCCACACTTTTCATTAACCTCTGTTTAAATCTTAAAATATGGTCTTAATTTCTAACTTTGGAGAAATTACTTACTTCAAAAGGAGAGTAGAGGTCTTGAGCTCCTGTTATCAACATCAACTAGTCATAACTGATGACCATCTCTGGTGTTAGGACGAGTAGTACTCTTTTGGAGGGTGGCCAAAACCGCCGTAGTCGGTGAGTTGGCCAGTCCACTTGGTTGTTTACCCTGATGTGTATTTCCATTCCTGTTGCCCACCTTCCTCCACCCTCTTCCTCAATTTTCCCTCATTCCTCTATCCTGCCTTCCTTTACCCTCTTCCTTAACATTCCCGCCTTCTTCCACCCTCTTCCTTAACATTCCCGCCTTCTTCCACCCTCTTCCTTAACATTCCCGCCTTCCTCTACCCTCTTACTTAACATTCCCGCCTTCCTCTACCCTCTTCCTCAATTATCCCACCTTCCTCCACCCTCTTCCTTGACATTCCTGCCTTCCTCCACTCCTCAAGTAGGATCTGATGTCGAAAGTGAAACCTAAACTTAGTCAACATTGATGGCTTTGTTCATTAGGTAATAAAGTAAATGTCTATTTCATAAGAATTATGGAAAAGTTATGAACTAAGCTTTTGATATTGAAACTAATAATTATACGAATAAAAATGATCGAGTGCTAATTAGCAACTCTAGGGTTTGAGATAGTCAGTATTGCTGGGGTCGCACATTAGAGTATAAAACGACCAGCACATACCCCTGTCTGGGTCGTGGGTATCATCGCTGTGAAATGACCTTGACCAGCTGGTAAACAGGACACGGGCTGACGGACACAGAGCCAGCACCGTAAATTGCGCCACAAATGTACGCGCAATGCAAGCAAGGTCGGACGCCTACCTGGAACTTATGCTGATAGTGTAACATTCTGTGTTCGTCAACTTCAAGTCTGTATTGCCCACCGTTGTAGGGCTGTAGGGTACAAATGGCCGGCCTGTAAACAGAGCAGACTGTAAAGTGATGGAACATGTATGAGAGAATGTAAAAACAATACATTTGAAAATCCAGGTTGTAAATTCACTTTGGTAGAATTCTGCATGTACTGTAAAATATTGTATATGTTCAACAAATATAAAAAAGAATTAAGTCAGGCATTATAATATACATACCATTGGTAGTACCAACATCTTGGGCTTCTTCTGACGGATGATGTGGGGCTTGAAGTGGAATATGTTCAATATCCACTACTCCCTGTCAGTCGTTCGTCTGCTCACCCCTTGGCCACTCTTCTCAGCGGTGAGGCGTCCGAAGTGGCTCCTGAGGGATGTGAACCACATCCAGAGCTCGTTGCCAGTTACTGGTGGCCTAAATGATTTGCCCTTGTCATCAAAGGGTTTCCACACCTTGGATTTGTCCTTGTAGGCAGCCATCCCCTTGTTGTATATGAATTTGGCCTCGTGCTCGAGCCACTCGCCCACCAGCCTCTCATTTTCGTTCAACAGTATGATACAGAGGTTCTTATTACGCCCCGGTGGTATGTCCTCTGTCTCGATCAAGGGAACATTATGTCCGTTGTCAATGGGGGTAGCTTCATGGAGTTTCCGTGTCGCTGTCATCACTTTGTATCTCATCCAACTCCAACTCTTGTAGGTGGAAGATGACATTTCCCTCGACCTGATTGTCTGCAGGAGTGGCTGTAGGAGTCTTCTCTGGGCCGAAAGAAGGTCCTGCAAGAATATGTGACTGATGGTCCCTTCCTTGGTCGTTTTGTGAGGTTCGGCATCTTGAAGGGTGTTGTGGAGAGTACTAGGAGGAGACAGCTGGTCTCGGAGATGGAAACAACAGCTGACCTGAAGGCGCCGACCTAACCTTTTATACCACACTACAGCGTTGCCATGACGTACAGGGTTGTAAATATGCGAATCGGTTTCCCCGTAGGCTACAGCGCAATTAGGAGGCCAACGTGTTTCGCGGCGGGAAGAAAACAGCGGCGGCGAACAATGCTGGTGACCCCAGTGCCTACCCCAATGCAGTCACTGTGGGTCCCACGTGCAATGCCTGGAGCTACGTCAGGTGACATTTGGCATGACCGCCCATGAATTGTTTTGAACATTTCAAAACTGGAGTGGGCTACCGCGCTTAGCGCCGCCCAGATGACCCGTCACCGTACATCTGCGATTTTACATATGTTTTACGAACCATTTGTGGTTTACCGACGTAAGCTGTTGTCAACTACCAATTTCCACATGTGTGGGTGTGCGTGCTTTGATACGTGAATGTGTGACCTCAGCATAGCACTCGAGTTGGAGGGCCTGGACCGCCTGTTGCGCACAAGCTTCCCTCGTGAGTGCTTCTGATTGGTTAACTAGGAAAGGCAACTGACGTCACACCTAAGGAAGCCACAACCAACTAACAATCTACTCTGATAAGTGATACTTATTTCCAAAGCAGGAATTCTTTACAATTTTGTTGGATGGGTATGCTATGAGGGTCTTGAAGTCGAATTAATGACTAGAATATCAAATATAATACAAGAGTAATTATACTTCCAGAGTTAATAGCAACAAGATCAGGCCCCTGTAGCTTTCACATAAGTTGGTCAATTATAAACCACCCCCTTCCCAGGCATGTTTGGTTGATCAGCGCATGGTAATTCCATGTTCACACTGTGTGAAACTTGTGAATTGTTCGTTTCACCTTGTGAATTGTTAGTTTTCACAAGTTGGATTGATTGCCCCATATTTTATATCTTAATTTTAAATGGTTAATGGAACAATGATGTGGTCGTTAATGTTTTTTCCTTGGTAGATTTAAGAAGAAAATTCACACTTCACTGTGTGAACAGTTTCATTGGATTTTATTGTATTAAGGAATACGTAAAATAGGTCAGCAGTATCTATAAAATCAGAATAAAAATAAATCGAGAAATAAGCTGCCTACCTCTTGAGGTAGTCATTATTTTGCAAATAGTGAATACTTGACATTAATGATTGTGATATACGGGAGTATGGGAGGAAATGACACGGGACAGAGGTAGATGGAAGAGACTCATTAGAAACGGCGACCCCGAATAGGGATAAAGCTGGGAAGAAGAAGAATGATTGCTGTTATTCCGTGAATTTAATAAACATTGTGATCGCACGTTTACACTTGATGTTGAAGCTGTGCTTAGCCTGTTTAAACATTAGCTTGCTTTTAATTTCTGAGCGAATTGTAGACATACAATTATGAAGTTACTTAATGCTCATACTTAGTCTTCAGTTACTATAGTACTAGACATGTTTCATTTTATATTTTTGATGTCTAAAATGGACATTAACTTTTCCATCAGTAGTATTGTTTAATGTACATGAAAAGAGGGTTAGTATTATTGCCTAACTCAATATTTTATTGACTTACGAGAGTTGTAGAATGTGCTTGATTACAAAGATAATAAGAGTTATCTCCGAAATATAGATTGGTTTGAGATTAGATTTGTTTGTAATAAGGATTACGTAAGAACTTCTATGTGGATATTTTAGAGTGAATGCTTTGCCAAAAATGGGATTTGTCACTTGGAGCTTCGAGAGGTCTTGCCCACCCAAGGATCTCAGGCCTCCTTCGTGGGCTGTGATTCGTACTACAGAGCCTGACTCGTGCCCCATACGAACCACTTCAAGAGTAATCAGATGTGGATCTGACACTCAAAACTGACTTTCTGCTGGCCCTGGCATCAGCAAAGAGAGTAGGCGAACTCAATGGACTATCCTTCGACGTCAAACACACGAGGTTGGGGCTCAGTTTCGCTACAATTTGTCCCGGAATTCATAGCGAAGACTCGGACTCCTTTGGTCCCTGATGCTAGGCTAAGAGTCTTTCTCCATCCCCTCCCTCAGTGACTTATTGATAATGACCTAGATGAGATGCTTCTCTGTCCAGTTAGAGCACTATGGCGCCAGCTGAAGAGGACTATATCTTTGGCCTGAGTGTCGATGACTCTTCATTAGCACCAGAGGTTCCAAGAAAGAGCTTTCCAAGAACACTGTCTCTTTCTGGATTCGTGAGACGATCAGGAAGGCATACGTACTCTGCTGCAGGCGACGACACTAGTACCCTTCATCCGAGAGCTCACGAGGTCAGGGGCGTTGCCCCATCCTTTGCATTCCAGAAGAACTTGTCGGTTCAACAGGTTTTGAAGGCGGCGGTCTGGGCATGCCAGACTACCTTCCCCTCTCATTACCTTTGGGATTTTGCCCACAGGTTCTTGGACACTTTTTCCTTGGGACCATTGGTGGCTATTTAAGTTGTATAGCTTACCCAGCTCTAACAGGACAGGTTAGCATCTGGTCTCGTACGGTATGATTGAGTATGAATGCAGTGACTGGCTCTTCTTTATCCCATTCATCCTACTTCGGGCAGAGAGTATGCAGTCCGTTACTTGCTGGACTGGACACAGATGCAGGTAAGAGACACCTTACCTTTCTATTCCATACTTAGTAATTGCAGCACATATCTGTCCCGTTTCCCTTGCAAGGCGGAAAAAAGGGGGATCATGACATAAGACAAACCCATTGCTTTGTTTTTGCATTATAGTCTCCAACGTATGGTTTTTCGCTTTCCCTTAAGTGCGAATTACTCTCGCTCTTTTAAGGAAAAACCCAAAAGACTGCCTCTGATCCCACAGTTCTATAACTCCGATCAAAGGTCAGGAGAAGAGCTCAGGTAGGCTGAACACTAGTCGGTTCACGAGATCCTGCCACCAATCAGTGAGTCTTCTTATTGTGAAGGACTGATGGTTTGTATACCGTGTAGGAACGAATCAATTTTTGAATAAATTTTATTTTTCCCAACTATACAAACCTATGTCCTTTACACATACTGCCCACTTCAAGCCACCTTTATATCTGTTACCTGGGCCAAAAGCAAATTGACCTCTCAACCCTGGTCTTGGCATAACCAATGGCTGGACGGTAGTTAACTACTGTACTGCCTTGTTTGAAAATTCAGTGGCTGCGTCCAGGCTTTGCCTTGAGTAATTTCTATTGTAAAGGACCTAGGTTTGTATAGTTAGGAAAAATACAATTCACTTTAAAAAATTGTAATATTAGCTTTGTATTTATTGAAATATATTTTGAATATTTAAATGTATTTGAGAAATGAACTAATTAATTAGATATAATATTTTGAGAAATGAACTATTTAATAGCCTACCAAATTCAAACAATAAAGTGTACAGTATTTCTTGTAAAGTATGCAATAAGATTTATATTGGGCAAACATCAAAGAACAAAAGGTGAGATGCTCTTGGCACAAATACGCCATATTAAGAGGCTTCACAAATTGTAATGGCTTAGTACTGTGTTCTTTGGATTTAAGGATATTCTCAAGCTCATATTCTTTCATGCTACACCAGAGACTTTGGCATTGTCAGGCAACTATTAGGAGGAGGACACTGAAATCAAACCAGTTGGTAGAGAGGAGAATGTATCCTTATTAGGCAACCCTTCTATGAGAGGGCTACTCTGCCTACCAAACCTTGTTCGCCAACCTGGAACTGTGCCATAGCCATTGTACCGTTGCATTCCATGGCATTGGGTAAGAGTTCCCTTGCCTACGGGTACAATCAGGTATTCATCCTCATTTTCGTTCACTTCCTGTCTTCAAACAGTTAGTAGGAGTGGCTGATGAGAAAGCAATAGTTGCTTGGTGGATTATTTGGAAGTGCCTTTGTCTTTACATCTAATATTTTTCCTTCTGAATGCTATATTTCTAAATCTGTCCTGACTGTCCTCCCCCAGTTGTTGTGGCAAACTTGTTGGTTTCTTTTGCCTTTCAAGGCATAGCTAACTCAGGATTTTTGCTTGAAAGTTCTGATCTCCAGTGTCGTCATTATGGCAGTTCCTTGTCCATTGTTCACATTCTGGTACATTGCCAACTGTATGCTGCTATACAGCATAAACATGGGCTTGCTAGCAAGTCGAAAATGGAGCAGAATTGAAAGCCTGGTTAAATTTTGAATGAAACTATTTTATCTTAAAATTTAAAAGGTTTTACCAAGAATGGTATAGCTTTTAAATATGCTATGTATATATTTTAATCTTTTCATTAGTTTTATTTAATATACTACCTTTTTATCAAATACCAAACCGTTTTTATCGTAATTAATAACTTACTATAACCATTATCATCATTACCATCATCTCTCCATAAACATGTCAGGACATCCACCAAGGTGTGCCAGTCCCATCTGGTAGCCTTTTATTTTTTTCATGGCATATGGTGACATTTATAATCATATATAATGTAAATAATACTTTTGTTGTTTATGGTATTGTTGCTTTTTGTTCTGTTGAGTTTTTTACATTGCTGTTGTTTTGAGTCTTTATTTATTAGTTTTGATACTGATTTTGTTCATTTTAATTCTTTCAGGAGACGTTGACCTGAAACGTGGACCTGTTACTCATTACAGTAAGAAAAATTGCCAATATAGTACTTGATGAAAAATTGCCATTCAGTACTTGATGAAATTTTGTTGACCTCCAGACTTGTGCCTGTAACTCTGGATTATTTTAACTGTGACTTGTAAGTAGAAACAAGTCAAATGGTGAGCTTTGAATCCTTGGGTTTGATAGCCCTGATTTTATTTTTTTTTTTGTGCCAGACATGGCTGTACATGTATACACTTGAGTCCGGACAATCTATTTGCCAGAAAAATTGGAGTGTAGTTTCCGTGAAGTTCTTTGTTTTAAATTTTTCAGTAAGTTCTACATTATTTACATAGTATTATTTGCTTTTTGTCGTAATCCAGATATCAATGATGCTATACGTATGACTGAAAGGATTAGTATGTCTCGGTGGACAATTTTATTATGGCACAGGTAAAAATGGCAAAAGTAAAAAAGATGGCACAAAGGAAACCAGTACATGTATTGCACTAGTCAAGGGTTTATACAGGGAAAAACTGGAATGCGCATGCAGTGTATTTAATAAATCTGAGCAAATAAATACCAAACCAGTAATGTAGGCATTACTTAGGTTTTTTGCAGTTTCACTTCAGCTCTACCTGCAACTACTTTCTTTCCTTTTACTTTACCTCCGTTCATATTCTCTTTCTTCCATCTAACTGTCCACCCTCTCCTAGCAATTATTTCTTAGTGCAAAACTGAGGGGTTTGCCTCCTTAATCACCTTTTCAAAACCTTAACTGTCCTCCTTTCCAATTTCAACACTGAGGGGTTTGCCTCCTGTAACACCTTTCCAAAACCTATATGTCTCTTTCCATTTCAGCACTGAGCCTTAGTTGCCCCTCCAGTGCTTGGCATAATGGCAAAAATCTATATAAATCAAATCAAATGCCTCCTCCTCCTCCTCCTCCTCCTCCTCCTCCTCCTCCTTCCTCCTCCTCCTCTCGTTTCCATTTCAGCATGAGTGGCCTTAGTTGCCCCAGTGCTTGGCATAATGGCAAATCTATATAAATCAAATGCTCCTCCTCCTAAATCCTCCTCCTCCTCCCCCCTCCTACTCCTCCTCCTCCTCTCCTACCATTTCCTCCTTCCCCTCGTTTGAAGTTTTTCCAATAATCTTATTTGGGGGGAGGGGGAA
The DNA here is from genome assembly GCF_015104395.2 of Macrobrachium nipponense. Taxonomy (NCBI): domain Eukaryota; kingdom Metazoa; phylum Arthropoda; class Malacostraca; order Decapoda; family Palaemonidae; genus Macrobrachium; species Macrobrachium nipponense. The sequence continues at coordinate 55,333,390 of NC_061092.1, forward strand.
GGGGTCATATGTTATATGTAACTAATGCAACAGTTAATTAATGTATATATTTTACTCTTAATTTACAGTATTTTGTCTCAATCTTCATTTTTAAAATTATTTTTTCTAAATTTTCTATTTGTTTTCAGGTTCCTCTGCAGGTTCCCCTTCATGACAAATTCACTTCCATATCATCTGAGAGACTTGGTGAGTAGCTGAGTAAAATGTATTATGGTACATCATTCCTTCCCAACCAGGTAATGGTTTGAATCCAACAGATTACAAAGTCATTATTTTTAAATATAAAAAGTGGTGATTCTTTGCCACTTTTATCCCTACATTAAGGGGTCGGTTGCCTGATGCTCCTTCTCCGCTGATATCAAAGGCATCATCTTCCACCAAAGTTCTTCTCTCCATATCTTCCCTCATTTGATCTCGCCATCTAATTGTCTGTCTCTCTCTATCTTTCTCTAACAGGTTTCCCCCAAGGCCGCTTCACTCTCCCCTCATCACCCATCCTCAACACTTGTCCATACCATCTCAATCGTGACTATCATCTCTGTAATCTTTACTAAGCCTGCGTGCCCTCCTTATTTCATCATTTTCCAATTTTTCAAGCAGTGATTTTCCTATAATCCATCTCTTCCTGATTTCTTCTTATCAGTGTGTTATATACAGGCGGCCCTCGGTTAGCGGCAGGGGTTCCATTCCTGGCCACCGACGCCAAGCGATTTTCGACGCTGAGCGATTTTAAAGCCTACGGCCGCCGCACACCTTCTTTCGAAACTCTAGACCAGTCAGAGGCACCGTAATCCCACAACGGCGCAATAAGTAAAATTATATTCATGCAGTATAGTACTATATAATTTACTGTACAGTACATGTGGGTGTCTAGAGTATGTAAAGATATAATAAAGTTTATACAGTGTACAGGTATCTGTAGTGTTCAGGTTACGATCATTAGTTTACGATAGTTCATTTTATGAGAGATCAAATTACAATGGCCTAACTTTATCCATCTTCTAGTTACATAAGTTCAATAACAGCAAAAGAGAATGGTGAAAGTATGGTTTTAACGTTATACTCGTTGCGTGAACGTGTACAACCATACTCGTTGCGTGAACGTGTACAACCATGAACAACCGAACGAGAAAACGACTTTTTTTTTTCTAAGTACAACCGAACTGGATAATATCTGTTTGGCTTGTATTTCGATCATCGTACTATAGTGCAACATTACCGTATTTGTTATAAATGGCGTTATGTATAGAATAGAACTGAGATATCTTAATGTAATAACTTTATTCGCTATAGATCAGAGATCAATATAGATTAAAGATCAATCGGAAAATATACCGTTAAATTTAAACCTAATTATGACTGAAGCTGAGAAAACTGTTCAAGCTGCTAATGACTATTATTGTACATCGGCAACAAGGATAAAACTGCAGTAAACGTCTGCCATCACACACAACCATAGATAAAATTGGGATAAAATAATTTTAATCAAAACTACTGTGCTTGAAAGAACACATTTTACTGTTGGTTTCACGCCGATATAAGATAAATAACGTAAAGTTCGTATTACGATGATATAAAGGATTACGTATTGCGAACGGAATCGCGTAATTTTTTACGCAATAAACATGCCGCCAACGTAATCTGTTAACGAAAAAAATAGTAGTTCACATTCACAACGAGACATATTCAATAAATATTTCCACCTAAAAACACGCTGTATAAGGAAAAATAACTTTGTCTCATATAAGTCAAGTATCTAGATATTCGTTTATGCTAACTAGAAGCAGAGCATTCGCTCAGAATTGCGTTATGGTGAAACAGACTCGTATTCATCAGCTGATTTCAAACCACAACATTGGCCGCTCCGCGGAATACGGGCTTAAGTTTGCCGTAGTATTTTAAAATACAATAATATGAGAATACATATAATATTCTTGGATACAGTGAAATAATGTATAACTTTTTAAAGGATTTATGGAAAAGATGCATAATTAATAAAAATAACACAATGCATTTTTCGGAACTGGCGGACAAGAACGAACATGAAAAACCATCCCCTGACAACGTGGAGCGTAGTTACAAAGGCTGCCTTAATTTGTATCTTATTTCTGTACAGAAATGAAAATACCTTCTACGCCAATATATTTTCATAAACACCATTTTAAACATAAAAAAGCATAAACATTTGAAAAATCGACACATCGATCGCTAAATTTGCACAACTTTTCTCTCTCGTCTCTCTCTCTCTCCTCCTCTCTCTCTTCATCTCTCTCTCTCTCTCTCTCTCTTTAACTCTATATTTTTGGAAGAGTGGCAGACGGCGGCAAAAAAAGTGCAAATTAGCTATCGATGTGTCGATTTCATAAATGTTTATGCTTTTATGTTTAAAATGTGTATGAAAATGTATTACGAATAGGGTATTTTTATTTCTGTGCAGAAATATGATAAAAGGCAGCTTTTGAAACTCCCCTTCAAGTTATCGACTACGATGTGTTTTTCAAGTTCGTTCTTGTATGCCGCCGCGGCATACAAGAACGAACTTGAAAAAAACATCGTAGTCGATAACTTGAAGGGGAGTTTCAAAAGCTGCCTTTTTATCATATTTCTGCACAGAAATAAAAATACCTTATTCGTATACATTTTCATACACATTTAAACATAAAAGCATAACATTTATAAAATCGACACATCGATCGCTAATTTGCAACTTTTTTTAAATCGATATTTTCGGAAGAGCGGCAGGCGGTGGCTACAAGAAAGAACATGAAAAAACATCGTATTTGCTATCGTGAAGGGCAGTTTCAAAAGCTGCCTTTGTATCATATTTCTGTACAGAAATAAAAATGCCTTTCACGTAATACATTTTCACACACATTTTAAACAAAAGCATGAACAATTATGAATCGACACATCCATAGCTAAATTTGCACTTATGTAACTCGATATTTTCGGCATAGAACAGCGTCAGAGGCATATATTTTACCCTAATACCTACGTAATAACTCTCCATAAAATTTGTTAATATAATTTGCATAACCTTTATGGTCTGAACGGCATTTCTACATATGTATGAACTCGTTAGACAACGGCGCTAGCGGCGCTGTTAACTGAAATTTGTGCCGTAAAGATACCTTTAAAATGCCTTATTTTTTTAATGAATATTTTTGACGACCGCCGTAAAACCGATTCGCCGTTGAGTGATTGCGCCGTTAACCGCGGGCCGCCTGTATTGTTACTTTTAGCTTGATTGGCATTTTCTTATCACATACCACTCCAGCTACCTCTCTCCACTTCCCCATGCAGCTTTTATCTTACTGTCAACTTCAGCCTCACATCCTCCCTCTTGGGTAAAAGTAGATCCTAAGTATTTAAACTTTCTGCCTGTTTTAGAATAGAACCTCTTCTTTCTTGTATTACTATTGTGTCTTTATCTTCCCTGCTGCTCGGCAAAACCTCTGTTTTATTTACATTCCCCTTCAAGCCATCCCTCTCTAAGGACTCCTGCCACTCTCCAACCCTTCTCTGTAGGGCCGCCTCATTTTCAGCAGTAATCACCAGATTTCCATTTCTGATCTCTTGACTCAACACATCCATGACCAGCACAGACAAATATAAAAAGTTGTTTATACACACAGAATCGTATAGACATAAATGATTGTGTGTACAGGGGAATGTGTGTTTTCAGGGCCCACCACATGACTAATTCCCCCAGATATGACATATATATAGTACCCTTTTTGTTGACGACCTGCTGATTTCCTTGCAGCATCAAGGATGGCAGTGGCTGAACGCCACCTTCAGCTCTGCATTGATAGTATAGTAAAGTGGGCTGAGGTTAATGGTTTTAGATTTTCAGCCAGTAAAAAAGTAACTATGCACTTTTATCGTATAAGGGGAATCCACCCTGATCCAGAGCTATTCATTCATAGGGAGAGAATTCCATGTGTTGGTGAAACAAGGTTTCTCTGTTTGATTTTTGATAGCAAGCTGACCTGGATTCCACATCTGAAATATATTAGGGCAAAATGCTTGAAAGCAATGAATTTGCTGAAAGTCCTGTCTCACACTTCGTGGGGTGCAGACTGAACTCAGATGTTGAGATTATATAAAGCCTTGGTCTTTTCAAAATTGTGTGTGTGAAGTGTACGTGAAGTGTACATTTCTGCGAAGCCAAATAGCCTTAAAATGCTCAACTCAATTCAGCATGGAGGAATACGGTTGTGTACAGGAGCATTTAAATCATCTCCCACCGATGTAGATGCTGATGAGGTGCCACTGGATCTTCATTACAAGCATCTGCTGGTTCGGAGCTGGTATAGATTCCAGAGGCTACCTAAGTCTTCACCAGCATTTGTATGAGAAATGAAAGGCATTGGCAGTTTTATGAAAATCTCCCCAAGCAACCTCATCCATTTGCTTTTAGAGTAAATTTATTGTCGGTGAATTAAATATGCCAAGAAACGAGATTTTACCAGCAAAATATTCAGTTAGTCCCCCCGGGAACTTTTCCGAGGTATTTACCAAGACAGAATAGTCCAGTGAAGCCATGCGGTCATTATTTTTAGAACACTCTTTGCAACATGATAACTCCACTGCAGTTTTCACGGATGGCTTGAAGTCAGATGCTGGCGTTGGCTTTGGTGTAGCCTTCCCTGATGTAGAGAGAAGCGGCAGGTTATCATCTGTTGCATCGATTTTTACAGCAGAATTATATGCACCAAAGAAAAGTTCAAGCTTGTGGGTCTATTTTTATTTTATTTTTAAATTTTTTTATTTGCATTCCACCACGCTTGCACTATGTTTGGCTATGGGTTTTTTTGATTAAGTGTAAAATTGATGTATGGAGTATGAATGGAATACCAATGAATATGAAGTAGCTGCTGTCGTTTATATAAGCAGGTTAGGGGTAATTACATTTGCTTTGTCTATTACAATTAGAATCATAATTACTTCACCTGCTAACAAATTACAATTACAGTTGGCCTCCCGTATTCACGTTCTCAGAATTCGCGGACTCACGGATTCGCGGATTTCTCTCTGGATCATATCTACCCATTATTTGCGTGGGATTCGCCTATTCGTGAATTTTTCCAATGATAAATAATCACTAATTACTGTTATTTTGATGTTATTTTCTTGATACAAAAATAATTTACTAATTTTCAAATATTAATATTGGTCAATACTGTATTAGTAAGTTTAATAAGAATAAGTGATATCACATAATAACCGTAATAATTCTCTCTTACAGAGATGTATGTTAAATAAATGATTTACTAATTTTCTAATATTAACATTAATGTCTAAAGAGCAATCAATTCATTAAAGAAAATACTGCAGCGAATTAGTATGATTTTAGTTTATAAATTTAACAAATTTTGTAAGAATGAAGGAAATCCAAGTCTTCTCTCTCTAACTCAAGTACTAAAGCTGTTATATAAATCAAGTAATGTGACAGGAAGGGAGGAAGTGTTTCTCTTTTCTGAGATGAGAGATTTTTTATGGTACACGTATGTATAATATATTTATTAGTATTTTCATATAATAATAAAAATAATAATTACAACAACAACTGTAATTACAAAATTCATTTGTGAAAGTATTTTACAGAAATACTACGATAGTCTTTCCATTTCTCTCTTACAGAGATGTATGTTTTTTTGTATGATAAATCATTTTTTTTGTATGATAAATGATTTACTAATTTTCAAATATCAATATTAATGTGAACCGCTATAATATCCATTCATTAAAGACAAAAGTGAAGTGAATTAGCAAGATTTTAGTTTATAAATAAAAAAATTATGTGAGAAAGAAAATCCTTTCTACCCCCATCTTGTCTTTGAACTCCAGGTAGCCAAGCTGAGATGGCTGGGGTCCAACAGCTGTCAAAATATATGTAATGTGACAGGAGGGGGTGAAAGTTGCCAAATAGGTTGTGTTGCCCACTCTAGATCATGTTTCAATTTCTCTCTCTCTCTCTCTCTCTACGATGAGATTTTAGAATTTCTGTGGTACATGCATATATGCTTATTAATATTTTTTGCATAATAAACTAATTTCAAATTCATGATGAGTATTTTAAAGAAATACAATAATCTATCCATTTCACTCTTAAATCATGCAATTTCTCTCTCTCTCGCTCTCTCTTCTCTCTCTCTCTTTTTTTTTTTTTTTTTTTTTTTTTTTTTTTTTTTTTTTTTTACTGAGATAGAATTTCTGTGGTACATGCATATATGCTTATTAATATTTTTGCATAATAACTAATTTCAAAATTCATGTGATAGTATTTTAAAGAAATACAATAATCTATCCATTTCACTCTTAAATAAGGTTAACTCTCTCTCTCTCTCTCTCTCCTCTCTCTCTCTCTCTCTCTCCCCATTCACACGAAATATGTATGTCATTGTGGTAACTCTCGTCATCTTGGCTGTAAGTGTATGTATACAGTATATCTTTAAGGGCATTACTACATTTTATGGTAGAATAAAAATATACAGTACTAGTTTTCAAATAGTGTTAAGTTTAATGAGATTCAACAGTAACATTCTCTCTCTCTCTCTCTCTCTCTCTCTCTCTCTCTCTCTCTCTCTCTCTCTCTCTCTCTCTCACTTACGTATGTTTATTTGTTTTGTAGTATAAATAAATGATTTACCATATAACTAATTTTCAAATATTAATAAGATTTGTTAAAAAAAAAAAAAAAAAAAAAATGGCGATTCCCAGTCTTTTGATCCACTTGTAGGAAGGAGGGCGGGGGAGTAAATAACAGTTTGATATAATGAATTGTGGAGGGGAAGGAGTTGGAGTAGATCTAGGAGTTATTCTCTCTCTCTCTCTCTCTCTCTCTCTCTCTCTCTCTCTCTCTCTCTCTCTCTCTCTCTCTCTGGCTGTAGGTATATATTTTTAATGGTAAAATGACCTTGAAATATTAATAATGCAATCTCAAACATAAATACAGCAATAGGTTAGTAATTTTAGGTATATTCGAAGTAGGATGTTATAAACGTATAAATTTGGTATCTGAAATTTCAAAATAGGCTGGTATAAGCATTGTTTGTGGTGGTTTTAACTATTCGTGTGTTTTAACTATTCACGGGGGTGCCTGGTACTCATCCCCGTGAATACTTGGGAACTACAACTTCATTACAAGATGGGGAAAAATATCAAATACTTCATTACAAGATGGGGAAAAATATCAAATACAATCAGTAGTATTATAACACAATTTTAATATTTCCAAATTGTATTATTATTAATAGGGGTTAGTTTTTCCAGACCTCTGAGTCTCAAGTAGACTCTTCTCGGGCTGGTTCTCAGGGATCAATCCTAAGGGGAAAAAAAAAAAAAACAGAAAAAAAAAAAAAAAAAAAAAAAAAAAAAAATTAGACTTTATTTAAGAAACCCGTCTTATTTAAAAAATTTATGATTTTATTAATTGAAAAATCCCTGCTTTCAGCAAGAGTACTTTTAATTTCCGAACTCCGCAGATAAATATATCTTTTGCTGGGTCCAATTTGGGCACTCAACAAGCAAATGCTGTACTGTCATGGGTGTTTGACATCTGTTACATTTCACTGGGTCAGCATGTGGTGTTGACATCAAGTGACCATGTGAGAATCTTGTGTGTCCTATACGGAGCCTTGCTAGGATCACCTCTTTTGATCTTTCCTCCTTTGAGGATGTCCTCCATGCATACTTCTGTTTTTATGTTTTTAAGTTTATTTGTTGTTGGCACCGAGGCCCATTCTCCTTTCCAATCCTGGTAAATCAATGTTTTAACAGATTTTACCCAGTCTGACAGTGGGACATGTGAAATTGTTGGAGGGATAGTGCAGGCTAATTTGGCAGCAGAGTCTGCATATTCATTTCCTTTTATTCCCACGTGTACTGGGATCCAACATATTTCCATTGATATTCCTGATTGGGAGAGTTGATGAATTTTTATTTTGAATTTCCTGTACTATTTGGTTTCCTGGTTTATACTGTTTTATTGCATCTATAGCGCACTATGTGAAGTCACTGAAAATAACAGAGACACTTGCTTTTTGCCTCAGATATCATATCTATAGCCTCTTGTATGGCTGTGACTTCAGCAGTAAATACTGATATATTGAAGGTAGGCTTTTTTTAATTAACATATTGTTTTGAATATTCAGATGCTCCTACTCCAACATTATTTTTGGAGCCGTCTGTATATACCATAAATTTGTCGCCTTTTCTTCTAATGCGCTCCAAAGCATGTTGGCGGTACATTTCCGTACTTGTCATTTGCTTTTTGAGTAGGTAAGACAGGGGGGTACATATCTTTACTCGATTTAAAATCCATGGTGGTGACAATTCCATTGGTGGGTGAAAAATTGGATCCATATTATGTATGTTCATTATGTACTAGCTCTTTTTGGGAAAGAGCTAGTACTATTAACTGCTGTTACTGGATTACAGTTTTGGAAGCAGTCAGCTGCAGGAGATGATCCCGCTTGCATTGAAAGACCTCTTTGTATAGTTATTAAATTACGGTGATGTTTTAAGGGCAAAACACCTGCCTTCACCAAAAGTGAGTTTGTTGGGGACGATCGTAATGCTCCTGTGCACAATCGCACGCCTTCATGGTGCACTGCATCGAGAGATTTTAATGCAGATTCTGAGACGGATGAATATATTGGACAGAGAAATCTATTATGGATAAGACTGTTGCCTTATATATCATTAATAAAATGTCTCGCTTTGCTCCCCAATTAGTGTGTGATAACTTTTTTAATATGGCAAGGGGTTTGATGCCCTTGGCTTTAATGTATTTGATGTGCTCTTTCCAATTTAAATGTTGATCAAATATTACTCCTAGATACTTGATTTTTGTACAAAATTGTATTTCAGTGCTATAAAGGTGAAGTTTGATTGTTTGGTTCTTCATCCATCTTTTGTCTTTGTAGAAAACTATTGCTTTTGTTTTATCAGTTGAAAATTTAAATCCAACTGAATTTGTCCAACTACATATATTTGAAATGGCAGTACTGAGAACTCTCTGAGCATGTCTCAAATTACTACTCGTATAGTAAATATAGTAAATGACAAAGTCATCAACATATAAACTGTTTTTTACACCACTTGGTAAATTTATAGTAATATCATTGATTGCTAAAGCAAACAATGTACAGCTCAATACACTACCCTGAGGGATTCCTTCTTCCAGTTTATAGGTTACTGAGTAGGAATTTTCTACTCTTACTTGAAGAGTTCTGTTTGTTAAGAAGTTCTTAATAAATATTGGTAAGTGGCCTCTTAGTTCCCTGGGAGTGGAGTTTTTGCATGATGTTGTTTCCATGTTGTATCGTATCTTTTCTATATAAAAAATATAGCTACTGTTTAATTTCTTTTGTTCAAAGCCTTTTTTGATATGATCTTCTAAATGTGTTAAGGATCTAGGTTGATCTGCCAGCTATGAACCAGATTGTGTTGGTGTTAAAATGGATTCTTTGGTTATTACATACGTTAATCGTGCATTAACCATTTTTTCTAAGATTTTGCATAGGCAACTTGTTAGAGATATCGGTCTATAATTGGATGGATTACTTGCATCCTTTCCTGGTTTGTTTATTGGAATAATTATGGCATTTCCATTTATCAGGAAAGACACGTTTTAGCCAGATACTATTATAAAATTTTAATAAATATGATTTAGCTATGGGAGCTAATTTTCTATCATTTCAAATTATATTTTATCATATCTGGTGCAGAGGGATGACAAGAGTTGATGGCATTATCTAGTTCATCCATGTTAAAAATATAGTTATATTCCAGGTCTTCACGAGTTTCAAAATTGAGTATTATATTTTCTTTTTGTTTTCTGATATTTTGAAATTGTGTATCTAGGCTGGAGTAAGCACTGATGTTTTTAAATTTTTTGTTTCCCAATTATGTTTTGATATTTCATAAGTATCATGGTATATTTTTCCATTTAAATGTATTGCACTTCTTGGAGGTCTTATGTTTTCCATTGATTTTCCTTTTTTTTTCCTATTTTTTTGCCAGACATCCCTTGTGGATGTGTTTGAAGATATGTTTGATACATATTCCTTCCATGATGTGATTTTTTCTCAGCTATTAACAGTTTTTCTAAAATTTGGTTGTATTAGTTTGTTATCTAGGGTTTTGGGTTGTGGGTTAAGTTGTTTTATGTTTTGTTATAACTATTTTTTTGTTTAATGTGTTTATTACTAATAGGGCATTTTGTTGAGTGATTTAAGGCGGAGTTTTGAGTGTGTTTTAGATTGCGACTCAATATAATGTTTTATTTACTTTAACTGTTGGTTTAAGGTTGGATTCCCACCATTAGGGAACCAGGAAATTTTGGTGGAATGTGATTTGGTTTTTGGTTTTTTTGGAATACTTTTATCTGGGCATTCATTTATTATGAAGTTTTGAGAAGGATTTCAACTAGTAGTAGTTTGTGATCTTTCATTATGTGGGAATGGTTGTTATGTTTCGTGTATTAGGAAAGATTTTTATTTCCCAATTCCCAATTAGCTTTTTGGGATATTATAAATCATTGTAGGTGGCAATATTTGTGACATTACTTAAGTAGGTTCAGAATGATAGGGAAAGTGGTCAACTTGTGTATGGAAATCATCTAGGACGTTCCATTCAAATTTCTCGGCTAACATCATTTGAACAAAAATGAAATGTCCAATTGAGGAAAAAAGGTTAGGGTGGTGTATTTGAAAATATGTTGGAAACTACTTCACTTTCATTGAGACAATACCAGGTTGGTTTCAATATAGTATTCTCTATGTTGATTCCGGATTTGTGTCGGTGGGGTTCATTAATCAATCCGATAATGGCTTATTGTGCATTGAAAAAATCTCCTACTATAAGTAGGGGTTCCTGTATAACTTTTGCCAATAAGTTCACAGAAAAATCCACTGAAATTTTGCATTTGGAAATTTGGTTGGTTATTAATAAATTACGAAAGTCGTGATTTTTACTTTGGATCAGGCATATACAGTTAAGAATTTGGGATGATTATTTGATATGGCATAGATGGTTGTTTCAAAATAGTTCCATATGTAATGGCGTATTGATGCAACGTATGTGGCTGTGCCTAATTTTTCCACCGTCCAGTTGGTGAATGGAAAAACAGGCAATTTTATGGTGTTTGGGATATTTGTAGGGTTTACTTCCATATAGTTGTTTTGACATATGCACATTGGGTTTGGTGGTCTCGTATGATTCTTGTTTGTAATTCACGAACCAGAACGTAGTTGGGTTTAAGGAGGACCATTTTATATTGCCATTGAATGAATTTTACTATTGCCAGTTATTGCGAGGAACTTGGTGTTAAATTCTGTAAATTGGATTGCTGATTTTGATTTTCTTTATCTCGTAAGTTTATATGCATTTGAATTTATTTGTGGTTTTTTTAAGAGTGTTGCATTTGTATGTTATGGTTATTAGATTCTGTCAGTTGTTTGTTTTTCAATAGTTTGAATAGTTAATAAGTATTTTTTAATTTTATAATTTTTCCTTTTTGTATTTTCTAAGGATTCAGAACATAATTTCGTTTCTCATTTGGTTGGTGTTAAAGGGCGCCCATTCCTTAATTTGGAAAATTAAATTGCCTATATACAATTTCGTACTGTGTCCTCTGTCCTTGGTAGTTAGTTGGTTATAATGGTTCTTACAAAGCATTCATTCCAATTATCAAGAATGGGAAGCATGTTTGGTAATGTTAACTTATTGGTTCAGAAGTTTTTGTCTAGGCTTTAGAAATTTTCTGGTTTGTAACTTCTATTGTTCCTTTTCCTTTTGTTAGTGATAAGGACTGTTTGGTTTTGTGGGCGGGGTTATTTTTTTGGTTGTTGTTGTTAATGGGCTATTTGGGTTCTTGTGGTATGGTTTGGGGGGTGAATAGTTATATTTTGGTTTTGTTTAATGGTATGATTTTCATTAGTAATATTTTGATGGAAATTGTAAAGATTGGGCTCTTTACTGTCAAAGGACGTTGGATTGTTGATTGTTTGATTGAGGGTATTCTCTTTATTATTATATTATATTTTAATTCTATATTTTATTTATTGATATTTTAACGGTTTTTAATTTTTTTCTTTTACTTTCATTTTTATTTTTTCTTTTTTATTCTTATTTAATTGTGTATTTTCCACTTGTGATGAGGTTAGTTTAATACTCTTTTAAAGTGTTCTCCTGGTGTAGTTGGAGTTTCTCTGGATTGATTGTAATTTGCAATATTTACTTTTTTCCCCTTAGGTGGTTCTTCTAGAATTGTTTTCTTTTTGCCAGTTCGATTAT
>NC_061092.1:55346195-55461195 GCF_015104395.2 Macrobrachium nipponense
CTATCCTACGGTAAACAAGGGGCCCCAAAGGGGAAACCCCCCGGGGTTTTGGGAACCCGGTTTGGTGGCGGAGAAACCACTTGGGGGGAAGGTTTTGCCATGTATTTTTTGTGGTATTTCCCATTATGACATTCAAAAACACGAAAAGACAATTGAAAAATAAGAGATAACAAAAGCAGATAGTGGAGCCGTTTCATCATCAAACCCATCTATTATATACTATTACAACACCAAATCCTTACTATGCATGCGCAGTTGTAAGGGAGCTTTTGTTCTAAAAGCAGGACTTCTGAGGGAAAAAACGGCTGTGTACGGGAGGGGTACATGTATTTAGCCAATCACGTTGCAGTATGACCCCTACATTGCTACAGGAACCGAGTGAAGAATTGGGGGGTATTCATACATTGAGTTACATAATTTCATGTTCCTAATCGTTTTTAATCATGTTATATGAATATTAGTGTTCCTGTATCCTTTACCATAGTATTTCTATTTGTTTTGTTTTGTTCCTCACCTAATAATTTGCCATAAAATACCTTGAAATATTAAGTAATAATTGAGGATAGACCACCTGAAAATGCCTATGTGGTTGGACTAGAGAAGTGGGTTTTTAGGAAGATTCGATACCTACCTTCCTGTCGGTTACGTGAAATTTTAAGTTGCTTGGGCTATTTCTACATGATTTATACACATCTCAATCCCTGCCCTTTCCAGTATTCACGTCTGAGTGTTTGCGTTTCATCATTAAGAATAAATTTCATACCCATAACAAATTTTGTTAAAATTAACCTTATTGGAACATTCTACTTTTATATAATTCCATTATATCCTTGACAGACATTTCAATTTACACCCTTTTCCTCCCTTCTCTTTCCATTATCTAACTCCGTCTTATTTATGTTCATAATTTTACAATCTTTTCTCACCCATAAAAACTTTTTGGCTAAAAATTTTACTAATTATTAGAACATTTTCATTAGTTATATCTTAGGCTACCATCAAGTTTGTCTTCCCTTATGGTGGGGGTGGGGGTGGGGGGTGGTGGGGGGGCGTTATGTTGGTTAGGTTTAGTATGTTAACCTATATGTTGGTCTTCCTTCAAGTCTGTCTTTCTTGAAGGGGGGTAAGGGGTGGGGGGCGGGCTGGCCCTGCTCAGGTAACACGTTCTACTAGGTTAGGTTAGGTTAAGTTAGGTTGGGTATATCTTAGTCTACCTTCAAGTTTGTGTTCTTTTAAGGGGGGGGGGGGGGGCTCCTTCCTTGCCAGGTAATATGTTCGGTTAGGTTAGGTTAGGTTGGATATATCTTAGTCTACCTTCAAGTTTGTCTTCCTCGGTCAGGTAATATGTTCTGTTAGGTTAGGTTAGTATGGTAACCTATATGTTGGCCTTCCTTCAAGTTTGTCTTCCTTTAAGGGTGGGGGACGGGGGGGAGGAGCCCCGTCAGGTAATATGTTCTACTAGGATAGGTTAGGTTAGGTTGGTGAAGTTAGGTTGGTTAATATATCTTAGTCTACCTTCAAGTTAGTCTTCCTTACTGGGGCGGGGGGGGTGTTTACACGGGGACAGAGGGGGGGGTACGGGTGGGCTCTGCACCCCCCGGGACAGGTACGATGTTCTACTAGGTTATTTCTTTAATAATATGGACAATACCTTAGGTTTCATGGAAATAAGACACTAAGTTCTACAATTTTACAGAGTTGGCATTGTCTCTTCAGCTGGCCTCTCTGATTTCTTGTACTGACCGTTCATTACAATATCCTGTTCACGATTGTGTTACTCATTATTGCACATTTTTTTCATTTTTTCCCCTTTTCTAAAAATACGATGTTAGTTTCACATAAATGCGAAATCATCCCCCACAATTCTTCTGACCAATCAGAAGCCTTGTCACCAATGCGCTGCCGATACCTACATTCAACAGTTTGTGTAATTTGAGTTTTAAAATCATTTAGCAAGAAGTATTCACAGTGTTAACACCCCCATTCCATGCTCTCGAAGTGACAGTGTTTCACCAGTTATAGTGTTAAAAATTCTGTTACGATATATGGACATTGTAATATAAAGGGAAACCTATTTGTGTTCGTGATTCCTTTGGTATTTGGCTGAAAATCTATTCAAGATGGGCAGACTTTCAAGAATCGGAGAAAGTTAGTTATAGTTATTTGCCATATCCACTACCCAATGACCCATCGTCACTTAGCCAACTCGTACTCCTATGCCCCAAGTAACCCCTTCCCTTGGTAAACATATGGCTCCGCCGTGGTTGCGGAAGTCAAACATGGCGGCTGTGTTTACATTCACCAAACAACTTGGTAGATCGAATCTATAGAACTATTCCACTGCGATCTAGACTATGGCAGTTGAAGTTTTCCTATGTTATTTTAATTGCTTTACAAGAGTTGAAGGGAATATTTTTTTTTATTCCACAAGAACTAAACTTTGACTTTACTTTGAATTCATACATCGACCCATTGGTACCATCATGTAGTCTTCAAAGGTACATTACTGCTTAGTTACAGTCGTCCAAATAAATATTACTTTCAAATCTTGTTCAGCAAGTAAAATAACATAGGAAAACGTCAATTGCCACAGTATAGGCCACCGCGGGTTGCTTCTGTAGAAATACCAATGATTGTAAAAATTATGAGCGTAAATAGACAGTGGTGGATAATGGAAAGAGAAGGGAGAAAAGGGTGTAAATTAAAAGGTCTGTCAAAGGATACAATGGAATATTATATAAGTAGATGTTCCAATAAGGTCACATTTTAACAAAGAAATTGTTATGGGTATGAAATGTATTCTTAATGATGAAACGCAAACAGTCAGACATGAATACTGGAAAGGGAAGGGAGTGAGTTGTGTATAAATCTTTAATGAAATATCCCAAGTAATTTGCAATTTCACGTAACTGACAGGAAGGTAGGATTGAATCGTCCAAAAAAACCACTTCTAGTCCCAACACACAGATTTTCAGGTGTCTGTCCTCAATTATAACTTAATATTTCGAGGTATTTAGGGCAAAATCATTAGGCGAGAACATGCCAAAACAAATATTATAGAAATACTATGATATAGGAAATAGGAATAAACACTAATTCATATAACATGATTACAAAACAAGTTAGGAAAAACGAATTTTGAAAAAATAACTCAATGTATGAATACAACCAAACCCCCCCCCCAAAAAACCTCACAAAAAAAAAAAAAACCTTCACTCGGTCCTATAGCAATGTAGGGTCATACTGCAACGTGATTAGCTAAATAGTACATGTACCCTCCGCATAAACCCCATTCTTTTCCTAATCAAGAAGTCTGCGTTTAGAACAAAAGCTCCCTTGCAACTGACGCGTGTGTAGTAGGATTCGGTGTCATAATAGTAGTAGTAGTAGATGAGATTTGGATGTGAAACGGCTCCACTATCGGTATTTTTGTTATCTCTTATTTTCGATTGTATTTTAGAGTTCAATGTCATAAAATAATGGGAAATACCACAATAACACGGCAAACCCTTACCCCCAAGTGATTTTTCCCCACCCAAACCACGGTTACCCACTGGGGGTCACCTTACCGTAGGATAGAGTTGAAGGGCATAAGGTAAACTGCAACCTTGTGTCAAGATCAAGAAATGTTACATAGTAAAAAAACTACCTATACGCTAACGTTGTTCAAATGAGTGTTGGGAAGGCTGGGAAAGATGGTGGGATTGTCTGTGGTTAGAACGGTCAGCACACGATTGCCGCAATATTAATTTAAAAAACTGCCTTGAAAACATAGGTACTTTATGAAGAGCTCACATGCTTATTTTAGTTTGTATGGGGTTTTCATATATCACATTACGTTGACAACACTTCAATCTTTTGAATGGTATGCTTAAAGTTGTAATTGTACTCTTGTTTCACCAATTAAATATCGAGAGAATAAGGCCTGGCCACCGCTATGAAGATGGATCGTCTGCGGTTGTTTGCCCTATGTTACAGTTATCAACTTTTGGCCGCTAGGTTTTAATAATTAATTAATCTAGTTCACATTTGCTGGTCTGGGTAGCAACATTATAGGCATCTTTGCTACAAACATTTTGACATCTATTTGGCTATGCTAATCATACATTGGTTAAACACTTCTTGCCATATTAAACTCGAAGTGGCGTCGGGGAGGAAACCAGGACGGAGCATTATGGAGTTTTACCGGATGAAGTTTTAGTCTAGTGCAAGGATCTTGCTTGCCTAAGGCACTACCGCGTAGCGACCTACCATTCTGTCAGGGTTTCACAAGGCCACGCCGTCTGCCTTTCAGCATTATTGCATGTACAAAATGAAACTAATTTCCCTTCTTGGTCAACCTTCCACCTGAACGGCCTTTTTTAATGCAGCACTAATACCTAACAAGTGGCGAAATTTAACCAAGGCACCCGAGTCACGAGGTGTTGGAAGCCGTGAGGGGATACTACATAGGATCAGTGACTGTAAGGAAACACTTCCAAAACCAATAAGTAGCTACCTATGTCGTTACCGAGAAGCCTAACTAAATAAACGCAATGCTTACCTTAAGGGTTCCCCTTCAGCAGAAGTCGCGATCACGAAATATAACCCAATGCAATGATGAAGAGCGTGTCTTCTACGACGCTTTGCCTCCGGCTTCAATTGAGATTCAACCGGTTCTGAACTTGTGATCATAAGGGGAAGCGGCGGCGTCGGTGCGTGTCAACCCCGGAGCGGAGGAATGTGGGGAATGGTCCCGACCAACCATCGAATCCCCCGCCAAAAAAACAAAAACCCCTGAGACGCCTACTAAACAAAAATACAACAACCCAGTGGTTGTTCTCATCTATCATTAAAGGTACTTACGAAGACAGTCACTCCTTAGTCTTTATTTTCTCCTTTTAAATAGAATGGAATTTGTGCATTTTATGAATATGATACAAGCCTCAAACAGTGTTCCCGAAATGAATACAAAGTGTCATTTAGATACTTTCTAAAGCGAGGCATACGTTTTTATGACGCTGACCAAAATTATGGGAAATGCTAGAAATTAGAAAAATGTTTGACTAATAATGCGATTTTCCCTGAAAATGAGACCTTTTCTATTTCTTGCGTTTTTCATATTTGATTTAACTTTCAAATGATTTATTATCGTACTGGCCAGGATTATTTTGACCCATACTCATTCGTTTAAAATACTGGCTTTCTTGCCATTAATAATAGCCAAGTTAGGGAGGAGTGTGATTCACGCACGAGATGGGTAATTATTTGTCAATACATACAGCCTATGTTTTTGTTTATGGGTAATTCAGTTTGGAAATTGTTTCGTGACAATATGTCAGTGCATGTAACAAATTTTATTAAGTTAAATGTCGCTACTAAACAAACGACTATAAAAAGGTAAAAGTTATAGACATGCTGATATTTTTTTTTTTTTTTTTTTTTTTAATTGTTTACTTATGATACCTACTTTGGTGAAATGGGTATATTGTAAGAAACGACGGTGATCGCCACTGCATTATACTGCATTTCAGTATATCAATTTGGGGTTATGATCGTTGTCTAGATTTTGTTTTCTTATGAGATGCGCACTGTAGAAGGCTGAAAGGAATGAATGACATTTTACTCAATTAAATGTTTGTGACCCAGTAGCAGCGAGATCATGTACTGTCAAAGTCTAGTTCCTCTCCTGACTAAATTTCCCCCAGCTTGTTAAAGATTCTGGGATGTGATCAGTGGAGAAGACTAATTTTTTAGATAAAAATAAGTAAGTCATGTAACAACAACTGAATTCTGGTGCTCAGTAAGAAAATGAAATGTAGTGATGTTCGACTTTATGTGGATATGTTAGTCTTGCAGCATCTTTGCCGCAGTGGAGAGAGTTTTCTCTCATAGGAACAAGCTAAATAAATATACAGAATAAATAAGTGGGCTTTAATCAGCCAAGGGAAATGGAGAGATATTCACTGCTAAGAATGGGAGCCCAATGAGTCCATGATTCATTTGGCCAAAGCTGCTTTCAAGTATAGTATATATTATTATTTCAGTATGACAAACTAATCATTCATTATTTTCGTTTTATCGTAACTACAGAAACTGAGAATGAGTAACAATTTAAATTACTGCATAACGTAAATATATTTTCATTTTGTCATTTTAAGTTGCAATTTTTTATTACGTCAATTCCATTTATGATTTTTGTTTAAATTTGAGCGATCGGTTGTTGCTGACTATTATAATCAGTGAAATTTATTGAGATCACTTCGTATATATTTCAATAAACAAACTTTCTCGCTTCACTAAAGGTAAGTCAAACTTTCAATCTGCAATGTTTAGTAGACTATTTAAATTCAGCGTTAACGTTGTTTAGTTCATTATTATACTTTTTGTGGTAAACGATTAAAAAAATTCTTACTAAATGTGGAAATATGAAAAAAATCTCCTCTCAGCAGTCAAGATGAATTATTAAATAGAACGTTGCACAGAGAAGATGTTTGGCCCAATAATGTTAACAGCGCGGAAATTGAGGAATGCAAACTCAGTATGATAAGCTTAAGTGTAGCTAGAAAATAAGCTTTAAAAAGTTAAAAGCTGCGAAAACTGTCTAGAGGAGCATATATATATATATATATATATATATATATATATATATATATATATATTCATTTTATAGGCGTAGTAGTAGCTTTCCGTCCTCCGCTAGTTATTTGGAAGCTATATTGAGAAATTTAACGTAAGCGAGTGCAATTTTTAGAAGGGTGGAGACGCCAGATGCCTTTATTACTTAAACGTTGCTTGGGTATTCATGAGGCTGAAAACTAAAAAAAATAAAAAATAAAAAAAAAGTCACAGGGTAAGATTTGTTGAATTCAATTTAAAAAATCATAAAAAAAAAAAGTCACAGAAAAAAGTTACGAAAAAAAAAAAAATCACTAATCTTTAGTAGATAGTGACCCCCAAGTGTTGTAATCCGGTATATAAGTATCCGCCTTTGCGGGGTGTTTCGTAGAAGCCCGTCGGGTCATTTCCGTATAAACATAAACAAAAGACTGTGCATATCACAAAGCTACTGACTCCTAAGCAAAAACTGTTAACATTTCCCCTAAGCTTTATTACCAACCACCATAAATTAATATGACTTTTTTTTTCTTACCTGAACATTTTTTCCCAGCCAAAATTTGTGACATTACTTTTTAAAAGGTTAACGGTAACAACAAAACTGGCGCTACCCAATTTTAGAGGGAAAAAAGTGTTTGAGAATTGCATGTATAATAAATATGGAGGTACAGTGTTGCTAGTATGGATACGAAAGTATTCTTTGGATACATATGATGTTGCTGGTACATTTTGACGACGCTGGACTAAAAGGATACGAAATTGAAAGAGACCAAAAATGGATACGTTTTACTTTTTTTTTTTTTTTTTTGTTTTTTTTTTTTTTTTTTTTTTTTTTTGTTTTTTTTTTTTTTTTTTTTTTTTTTTTTTTAAGAATTGGATACTTTTTACGTCCACAATGTTGCAGTCATTATAATATTATTTTTTTTTTTCTATTTACAAAAAGTGAAAATCAATCAAAACTCCTTAAATACTACATCGCTCCCAATCGTAGATAGAGCAAACCGTGGCTTGAGTCGGGGAGGGGTTTAGGGGAACGGGATGTGAACGCGTCCTGGACGCGTTCTTTTCAGGTCAGAGAGGATCGAAAGGTTTTCATATAATCGTATTGTGCAGTGTTAATGTATGCATGCAACTTCAATTATATTTTTGTTCATATAAAGCATTAAAAAAAGATATCTATTTTTTGAAGATCTAACCAACTGTATAAGTTTCGCTCCAAAATTATAGTGTAGGACTGTACGTCACTGTACAATCACCATCACCATGCAGCAGATAGCCACTTGGCTGCCAGCTGTAAGAAGTCTACCAACAGGGTAAGAATGAAAGAATATTAATAGATTAAAAATACTTTTCTTAACCACATCCTCATTAACACTAATGCATTTTTTTTAAAGAGTATATTGGATACATTTTGGATACTATTTCATATTATTTGGTTAACGTTTTGTCATTCTGGATACGTTTAGGATACATTTATATTTTTTCCCACTTGCAACACTGTATGAGTATACAAGACTCAATAGCTATGCAACTATAATGCCCCATTTGCTAGTATCTTGTACATGTGTAAACTAACTAATATCACCGCCAATTTATTCAACTATTGTTACTATTCAAAGTCATTTTATGTGTTTTGTACATATTCTCTATTTACAGCTTTTTCTAGTACCACATAAAAAAATTATAACCTTTCAGTACTACATCTGCAGAGGTCTCGAGAATCATTATGCCTATGAGAAAATTATAGCGATTTGTGGTGCTACTTTTTGGCTTAGTATCTACGCGTCACCTAATCAGAAGCTATAATAGTACTAAACATGTCGGAAGCTCCTTGGTACGTCGTATTTAGTGTCAGCCCCTCGGTGATCGAGTAGTACCATATACTCCCATTTCTCTAGTGTTCTAAGACTAATTAATAAACGATATCTTCATCGCTGCGTCTACTTTACATTTACCCATGTCACCCACAGTGGCAAAATATCTCAGTTAGGTAAGGAAAGCGACACAGGTCGGACATAAATGAGTCATGGATAAAAGTGGATAAACAGAGGGGAACGCATGTATCTGCGGATAACAATTATATTATTATATATATATATATATATATATATATATATATAATATATTATATATAGAAATATATATATACCTATAATATATATATATATATATATATTATATATTCCACAGCTAACCCTTTTGCGTGAAATCTTCATCGCAATACACGGTAGTTCACTTCTAGAAGGAAAGAAATGTAGAAAGACTTGTTACTGTAGCGCTAAAAGCGTTCTCAGATTAACATCCCGATGAGTTAGTAAATTTTTTTTTTTGTAAAAAATATCAGTCCACTTTAGGTTAATTTGGTCATCTTAACAGTCAAATTAAAGTAACCAAACGAAGAGGGAAGATTAGGGGAAAATGCCACGAAAAAGGCTAAAAACTAAATTGTGTGAATGAGTGTAGTATGAACTGCTATTTTTTTGTAATGATGTTATATCCATATTAAGATGACCGCAGAAATGGATACGTACTTTATTAACACGCATACGAGATGATAAACCAAATAACGATAGGATTTTTTTGGATGAAGTGAAATAACAGACGGAAGGTGGAGTAGGCCACGATTAGAAAATCAGATACAAAGAAAGGCAGCAAAATTGCGATGCGTCACCACTTGGGCCCAACGTGGCGGGTTGGGATGAAAGAAAGGATGAGTGTCTGCCTCTTCTGGCCGAATTGTCCTCCTGCTCTGCTCTGCTGCCTGCTGCTGCATTCATGGGCGCCGGACCGTGGGCGAGGGAGCCAAGTTAGTTTGTGGGGGCACTTGGCGAAATCCTGGGGAAATATGGGGATATATATATATATATATAGGTATATATAATATAACATTTAATTGCATCACTTTGTTTTCCTTCCATTCTACAGTATATTTGTTTGTTTAAGTAAATTAAAGATATCCTTTTTATATTGCTGTATTAATACTAGTTGTATGCAGTATATAACTGCGTTATTCTTTAAGAAATGTGTGTGATTCCAGTTGAACAGTGTATATATAGAACTATTAAAAATAAGTCAATGTAATTTCTGCATTCTTTTTCTGTTTATTGCATCTTGCTTATATATATATATATAATATATATATATATATATATATCTATATATATTTAATAATATATATATATGTGCTTGCATTGTGCTGCTGGCGCCATGGCTGCATTTACAATACAGTGATTAGTACGAACGTTTCGGAGTAGGTGTCACGTAGATTAACAGCCAAAATAGCACTCAATTTTTTTTGTTTCGTTTATTTGATCAGCACCTGAAACAGCTACGCTTGGAATCAAGCTGAGCTATTTGCTTTGCCGTCTGATTTGGTACTTCGGAACATGTCATCCTGCAGCCAGTTTTCTTACAAATCCTACTTTAAGACCAAAATTATAACCTCAGTTATAGAAGAAAAGTACAAAGTATAACAGACCACAAACTACATCGGTTTTTGTTTTTCTTTTTGAATGAAAGGAAACATAAATAAAATAAACAAAACCGTTCCGTGTATTATGTTTTCCATAACAATCAAGTGCCTTCTTGTATACAAGTAGTTGGCTTGGAAGTTTCGATAGGTTTCATTGTAATGAAAGTTACTGGATGGAGGGAGGAGGGAGAGGTGAACCGGCCTGTCAGACTCGTCACTCGTCAGTTCCTTCAGTCGTTAAAGTTCTTGACTTCGCGTACCGTGTTGCAGTTGTATTGATTAGTATTTCCCGTAGGGATTTTTTGTTGTTGATTTTCCAAGTTTTCACAGAACTTGATGAGTGGCGTTCCATAGGTCCCAACTTTTGTGAATGTTAATGGTGAGCATTTTCCTATCCTTTGATTCGTTATTCTATTAAAGAATAGGGTTGTTTTCGGTAGGAAACAGTGTCATGTGACTGCAATTGAGGTATTCGCGTCATTTTATTTTATCGTCTAGCAATATATTTAGATACAGGTTATAGTCGACTATGTAGAGTGTGGAATTAACTTCAGTATAGTATAACATTACTTAATTAAATAAAGGTGCAAATGAGATATTCAAGGTGTCATATTTTTGTATTGTGCGAGTGACCACGCCACCGAGAAGTGCTCATGTCAAGCTGTGCTCAGTGAATTGAATGACGGTTGTCTGGAGATGAAAAGAATAACAGATTGATAGGTTATGGAGGTTTTCGTTTGCTTTTTTCCTTCAATTCTGTCGTCAAATTATTGTCGGGGATTTAGAGAGTAGAGAAGTCGAACATAATAAAATTATTCTTGATGTACTACACGGATTTTACTGTTCCACAACTTCTATTTTATATGTTTTGGTGGGTTTGAGCTGCGTACGGGCGTTCATTTGACAGCTCCCAAAGACAAAAATATGGTCAAAAAAATATTTTTCATCGTATTCTATTGTTTGAGTTTCAGTGAAACTTGCAAGGAACCTGCTATACGTGATACTTATTTTAAGAGCCCGTGGTACATGACCTAGAAAATTGCTCGTGGCATTGTGATGTTTAATCTAAACTTTTCATTGCATTATTTGGAGATTGTACCAAATGATATTTAATAATGGTCCTTACACTTTTTATCTGCTGAGGTCAAGATCAAATGATCTTTTAATTTTAACAGAGATACATATGATAATGAACCCTAAATGATCAATAACATGTAGTAATTACATTTTCCTTTGGATGCATATCCCCGAACCCGTGATGATGTGATGCACATTTCAACATTTTTAGTCTGATGATTCATACGATTTTCCTTTTGATGCATATTTTGATCCTCTGATATTTCCCTGTGAAATATTGGGGATATGATGCAGGGTCCAATCACATTCCCCACATAGAAATCTTTCAGGGGGGCCACTTAGAATTTTAATTAATATATATGTCTAATATATAATATATATATATATATATATATAATATATATGTCATACATCAATATATCTACACAACACACATACACACACACACACACACACACATATATATATATATAGAGTATATATATATATATATATATATATATATATATCTCAAATATATATCAACTTTCATATATGCATGCACACACATATATATATACAGGCATGATTTACATCATATGCACATAAATTGCATGTACTGAATGACAAGGAGATGCAAGGATTAGGATGTCTCAAAGACTTTCATAGTCCATCCGAGGAGACATCATGTGCTCACTTATCTTTAACACGCAGGTTTTACAATTCATTCACAGTGTTCTAATGATTTTGTCTAGCTTTCTTTTGAACTGTTCTACACTGCTGTGGTTACAAATCTGGTGTCAGTTATTCCATGTCCCACATATCTTGTATTTGAAGAAGTTCCCACATCGGTGCGTTGTATTTCTTCATTCTAGGTTCCCATCCATTATTTCTTGCTTGGTTCTCGTTTAATGTGAAGAGGTTACTGTCTACTTTTGTTATGCCTTTCAGTATTTGAATTCATATTTAGTTCCCTCGTAAGCGTCTTCTTTCTAGGTCAGGCTCTCTAGTCGTCTTTGGCAACCTATTCGACCTGATGGACGTGATTAACTTTGTCTCTTGCTTGTATCCCTTCTTACTATGAGATTCAGGTCTCTGTAACACGGTTTTTTGGACCTTCGCCTCCTTGTCAAAGCATCGGATGTAGCTGAAAGTTGACATATGTATATTTTACACACACAAATTTTGTCAGCATTATCAATAACCTAAACCCGATAGTTTTAATTTTTATAGAGTAAAAATGATCTAGCCGACGCCATGGCCAATGATTACGAGCCAAGAGTTGAAAAACATTCATTACGTAAGCAAGGTAAACAAACACCTTTTGACTAAATGTTGCCCCGCCCATCCACCAGACAGAAATTCCAATCGGCTCTGAAACCCAAAGACTTTATGAATGGCGGAAACGATACATAGATGTGTGGGTGGGGGGGGTATCAGTGCTAGCGTAGTAATACTACTGTAGCAGTAGTGCCGCAACAGTATAGCAGTAATATACATGAATTAAACGTTTTGGCCAACTGCTGGGATCCTTGAGGATCATTTAGCACTTATTACAACTACTCGAGGAATTAGTTTTTATAGCCAGAAGTTAAATTAATTTTCTAATCCAACAATGCCCATGGTAGCCTTCATTGTTATCCTAAAATTATGACGAGGCGAAAGTGGGTGGAGCATCATGAAGAAACACCCATTCTGACGATAATTATTGGTGAAGGTTTTTTTAAAGCCCAATAAATATGTAGATAGCCAATAAATAGAAAAATTGCTTGACATTGTATATAGCAGTTATCAATCAAGCTTGTTTACTATGTTTTTGATAATTACCAACTATTCCCTACATCTTGTTAATTTGATTGTGACCTATAAAGTAGACTGCAATTTCTTTGGAAACTTAGTTTGGGAGTTAGACTAATAATCGAAGTGTTTTTTGTATTATTAACATATTTTGTTGGTTTGTTCATTATGACAATTATCAGTGGAGAGGTTCCAGAGTTCATAAAAGGTGTACTGCTTTGCTTATATTTAAATTGTATGTCATTGTTGCCAGAGGTTTTTTAGCCTTCGTTACGTATAGCCAATCATCCATCGAGGAAAGAGGGAAGAAAAATGCTGTCATAAGTTACGTAACGAGTGCGTTTCGAACCTTTTCTCTGAGTAAGTTGGCCCGTCTTCAAAAAAGGTCACTTTACATTATAAGTACCAAATTTATTCAACCTACACGTAGTGCAGAATACACTCAAAAAATTTATGTGTTGATATAATATGTATTCTGAATAAGCGTTATATTTATGAAATGCTAGATAAAAAGTTATTGCGAAAAAAAACCGTGTTACAGAGGCCCTGAATCTCATAGTAGTCTAATTACGTCCTTAGTGTTGGTGACTAAAACTGTACTCCATATTCAAGATGTGGTCTAACTATTGATGTGTAGACCTGCAGCACCGTTTCCATTACTTCTGAATCTGAACAGCCTCTGTGTGTATCCCACTAGTTTCTGTGCCTTCTTTTCAGCTTTTATGCATTGTTTTGTGGTAATGATAACTCCAAGGTCCTCTTCTTGTTCCACGCTATTATGTCATTCCAAGCTGTATGTAGTTGGCATGAGGGTTGTTTGTTCCTATTCGTAACACTACATTTTATAATATCCGGAAAAAAATAGAGCCTGTGGTTAACGGGTTCCTTGGTATAACTCTACTGTTAACTGCCGGAAGGTGCCGATGATAGTGATGTAACGTGAAACATAAAAAAAGACTTATCATGATCAAAAGGAATACATAGTAAAAAAGCCAACTTTGATGCATTAGGAGTATTAAAAACTTACAGTAAAGAAAGCTATATAATTATCTAAAAACAAACTAGTTGAGGAAAAGGTATAGGGCCCTGTGGAAGAGGGTACTCAAGGAATTTCATTTTAAATCAAAATGGCAACTGCTATAAAGATTTGCTCGACCGCTATGTTCGTCTGTTTGTCCGGATCCTTCCTTGTTCACAGGTGACTGTGGTGTACTGCTTTTGTTTTACTGCTCTTGTATTATGTGGTTTGTTTTTGTATTTGCTTTGCTGTAACATTTTATTTTGTTGTTCATGTACTTATTATGCTGCCTATTTTTGTATTTATTATGCTGCTAGTGTATTATTTATTTCGTTAATTGTGTGCTGTCTGTAAATTGTTTATTGATTTACTTAAGGTTTATTTACTTGGATTTTATATGTTGTTGTCTCTCATAATATCTAATTCCTTATTTGTAATGTTTATTCAATTGGTCACCTGATTCACTTGTACCTAATGTAAATAAATGGCTGTATACAAGAAATTAGTTTTTGGTTACTTTTGTGGTTTTGTTAAGCTCCTTCCGCCTTTGTTTGTCTCACCTGCTGCCACTTACTCCAGTTCCGTTCCTATCTTGTATTTAAGATCCTGCAGAACAGAGTGCGGTTCGTTACAGTATTTATAAGTATATGTATAATGTGTGTGTGTGTGTGTGTGGATAAATAAGTATGGCAAGTTTTCTCTCAGTAGTCTCCATTAAGAATGGAAATTTTTCCAAAATGTTTTCCTGTATTATCTAATAACCAAACCTTTTTTGCTCACTCCTTGATAAATATAATTCATTATTCACATAAGTCTGCTTCAACGACCATAGTTGTTTTGTTGCCATGTGATAAAAAAAAAGGTACTCATTGACATCCTTATTTTACAATAACTGCAGTGTTCTTTTTATTCTATTTTTTTTTTTTTGGAAGGCAGCCACCAATTTCCTATCTCATACCAACACTGAAAACTGTTAATGTCATGAAATGGAGATACAAAGTTCATTGGCTCCATCAAGAACGAAGAAGTACATTGAATGTTGATGAAAGACCAACCAAAAACTAATTAACGCGGCAAAAGTCAGTGCAACGATCAACCTTTGTTCGATCATTTTTCATAATTAAAACCACTAACGTTCCCCAAGGCTATTACATGGAATTTTGATGTGCATCAGTAAAGACCATCATAAAAGCCTTGGTTATTACAATGACAACAAAAATGGTTTAAAATTAAGTTATTACTATTACATATTTGTGCAATGCTTAATATCAATATTTAAACATACAAAACGAGTCCTTTAGCACGATGGGGTTTGAGTGCAATTTATTGCTTCCTCTTTTTATATGAAAGTGAGGAAAGGCATATGAAACCTTTCCTTAGTACCTCAACTATCAAGAAAAAAATTTGTAATTAAGGTTAATAATTGATGTTTTACATAATTTAAAAAAAAGAAACGAAAACAAACCTGCCAAATACAGAAGGGCGTAAATGTTTCACTTGACTTTCCATATCTTCGAAATTCCTTCACAACCAAAACGAATATGAAATTAAATTGGGATTTTTGTTTTCCGAAGTCTGTTTCAGGAGGAGCGTCTTTGAAAAGAACATTTTGCAAAAAGAGCTGAAACAGGTTCCTTTCTTCACGCGAGGCAGTTTCTAGTCAAATGCCACTCTAAGATAAGTGGCTACTAAGGTAAGTGAGTGGATTTTAAGTAAAAGTTCCTTGTTTTATATATATATATATATATATATATATATATATATATATATATATATATATATATACATATATGTGTGTGTGTGTGTGTAACGGACCCCTTACGCCAGCAGGAATAAAGTGCTCGTGGTAGGCCATAACAGGGAGTTCACAGAGCCAACCAGCGCCTGGTGTCCAACAGATTCATCAGAGCAGGTGCTTTGTATCAATACTTGTCACTTGGAAGCTCTCGTTGACGGAATACTTCTGGAGCAACAGCCAGAGGTGGCAAAAGGCAACCTCAATTCATAACAGCTGCAGCAATTTCTTCCACATTGGTATTACTTCGTTGAAGTTCCTCGTTGGACTGGTGGTTGTCGCGCTCGGCTACCAATCCTGTGGTCCGAAGTTCGATTCTCAGCTCGGCCAACGCGGAATAAGAGGAATTCATTTCTGTTAATAGAAATTCATTTCTCGATGTAATGTGGTTCGGATCCCGTTGCTAGGTGGCCAGTTTGTTCCTAGTCACGTAAAAATATCTAATCCTCCAGGCCAGCCCCAGGAGAACTGTTAATCAGCTCACTGGTCTGGTCAAACTAAGATATACTCAACTTCTTACTTTGTTGAAGTCCATGTGTGAAGGCTAAACGCTTATAAATGGGTTTCATCTTTTATTTAAAAACTCATTGACTTTCGAGGCTAGATAATGTATAGATAATGCCAGGGAAGTTTTAAATAAAATACGCCACAATATTGCAACAACATTCAGTAACAGTGGCTTACGATAAACGTTATGCCATAAAGTGTGCTAGATGGGAGAATGCAGTTTGAGGCTTCTTGAATCTTTAATGCTGGTTTCCGCAAAGAGAAACTTATTACCTCAGGTAGTTTGGAGATGGCGATGTAAAACTCGGCTGTTTTGATGAGCTTTTAGTTGTCTCCTTGAATTTTTCTTAGTGTGACCAATACAGCTGTTTCAGGACTAATCAATTTATGAAGTATTATGACTCTCGATGTTTTATCTTCAGTGTGGATGGTACTGCTCCTTATCACTGTTGGTTCTATTAGGCATCTAGCGGAAAAAAAAAACGTTTTCTAATAATCCGTACAAGAAGAAAATTTAGTTCTTATAAAGTCTAAATCTATGGAATTGCCCCATTCGAGTTCGACTGAACTCTAATTGAAATGCAGACAATAAGATGTTTGGTTGAAACACTGACAGCAGTGAATTGTCATTCATTTTCTTTTTCTCGATGGATTTAGACTAACTTATTACGAGACAATAATATTCCAACTGACTGTTTTCATTGACGAAAATTCACAGGAACTAGATCGAAGATAAGAAGGAAATGAGTATCAGCCGAAAGCCTGTGATTATTTTAACTTTGTAAGTCACGCAGGCGTGTCAGATTAATGTGTTCAGTAGTTAAAAACACTAATAATTTTTACGAACGAGTTTACAGATCTTAGTGTTTGTAGAATCAACTAAAAAATCACAGAAAAAAAGTTAGTTATCAAATGCTTCAGTCATATAAAAGAAAATGTGATTTCCTTAAAGACTTGTTTTTGCTTATTCAAACAGTCTATCGTTTTTTATAAATTCTTCAAGCAAGAAACGTTTACATTTTATGGGAATTTTCTGTGCGTTAACAATGATATTAAAATTAATGGAAGTCTTTTGCAAAGTTTTCAAATAAGCAAAAATAATTATAAATTTAACTTCAAATTCCCGGTTTCGTTGGGGAATGGTATAAATTAGGTCAGTCTTGGGCCGCCTCGGGCCTTTACACAAAAGACGGTCGTAAGTGGTAGTAAGAGGCTTCAGTAGAAAGTAAATCCGATGACGACGTAGGGATGCTGGTCTACCATTCTCTTCGAAGACAAGATCCTTCTTAATTGACAATGGAAGAATACTTAATTTCATACAAGGTAAGTACTCATAATTTTTTTTTTCCTTTTCTTTTTGTCTCGTATAACAGGATGCATGTCTATTTTCTGAACAAAATTCGGA
This sequence comes from Macrobrachium nipponense, assembly GCF_015104395.2. NCBI lineage: Eukaryota > Metazoa > Arthropoda > Malacostraca > Decapoda > Palaemonidae > Macrobrachium > Macrobrachium nipponense. The sequence goes on from NC_061092.1 coordinate 55,363,843, forward strand.
TATGTTCTCTCAACCCTCTCCAATGGTTCTCATTTTCTTTACCTTTCGTGGTGTGATTTCCCTTTGGCGCTAAAAATAATCTGATATACATCCATTGCGTCTTATATCTTTGTTTTCGTCATATCTGACATTTTCAGGATTTTCTCTCTCTCTCTTCTCGCTATCTCTTTTTCCAATAAGCAGGTTTATTTCTGTAGGTTTTGATTTTTATTACTTTACAATTTTAAAGGAAATGATGACAAATGAGAGGAAAGTCAAGTTCAGGGAACACCGAGGCACAGAAACCCTCCCTTCTTTTATTTTATGGCCGTTAAGAACAACAAAGGGTTAGCGCGAGGGGGAAAAATCTGTTTTGTTTACAGTTCGCTTAAGTGTTTTGTTTTCTGCTTCGGTTCCTTTCTATTTTATTTGCATATTGGAAATTCACTTTTCCTGGTTTTTTGGGATAGAATCAATAACCAATTATTTCTTTTATCTTTCAATTTTCTTTTTATTACGCTGTATTTGTATAACACCTGTTAAGAATTGTGCGCATTAATATTTTCATAGAAGGTTTTTTCACCATCGGCTGCTTATTATTGTTTTTATTATTATCATCACTATTATTAGAAATATTACAACTGATATTATTATATAAATAGGTTTTATTTCTATTATTGCTAAAGTATTGTTACTATTATAGCAATCTCGTATGGCTGACTGTGAAGAAACTTTAATATAAACGCCATTTTTGCAGTCGTTACTTATGAAGTTATATATATATATATATATATATATATATATATATATATATATATATATATATATATATACACACTTATATATATATATATATATATATATTGTTTGTTAGTGTATTTTTTATGATATTGTAATGTCATTATGTAAATGTGGGTGTTAGGCTTCTCAATTCTGACAGCTTATTTAAGCAATAACTAAGAGAGATTACGTCATGCAAAAACGAAAATGAGACTTTGTAGTACCATGTGACTAGATGGTCATGGAAGTTGATTTAATTTAAGTTGGACGATTTATCACGAAGGAAGTCACGAGATTCGCGTGGGAATTTTTTTGTTGTGACGGCGACGATGCACCGGTTCCGAAGTCTCACAGCGAGAAACTAGTACTTGTTCAATTGCATCACCTACCTGTTGATCTTGTGCAACCCTTGCCAAAGCTTTATTTCATACTTTAGAGGACGACGGTCTGTAGAGTTTTATTTTAGTGAGTACTTTGTAAGATTCTCTCTTCTCTCTCTCTCTCTATCTCTCTCTCTCTCTCTTCTCCCCAATAATTTTTTTTTCAAAACTTTATCAATTTTTTTTTAAAAGTTTGTAATATAGTTGGTATAGTGTACATTGTGTAATGTCACCACAGCAGCAGTTGAGGTATTCCAATTCATTTTTGGGTGGGTTATTTAGATCGATATATTTTTAGTGGAATTTTTGATTTTGTGATTGACAGGACTGATCAAGGTAAAGTGAAAAGTTTTGATGGCACTTTGGTGAATTTGATATATTTACATTTGTCATATTTTGTGTGCTTGTACAGTGTTGTTCAAATTGTATGTGTGTTTCTTGAATTTAGTTTTCTTTCAATTCTTAACATTTTTGCATAGATAACCTTTTTTTTTAATACAACTCAAGAATTAAGATTGTATTTCCAAATTATAGTAATCCGATTTCAAATTAATTGTGAATTTCTATTTGTTCACAATGCATTTTCATATTTAAAGTTTTAGAGTAGTGTTTCACTTATTGACCACCTGTGGTGGGATTCGTTATTCTTGTAAAAGAATCAGTGACATGATTCAAGGAGAAAGTTTTACTGTGTTTAATAGAGTGATGCTTTTAATACACTATATTTTATGTTTCGATATTGAAACGTCATATGATTGATACGACTTTTAAGGGATCACTGGTACCTTTAGAGTATTCAGTTTTGTTCCGTGAGTTCGGGTATCTGGCTTATCTAGTTTTGGACTTTGATTTTGGTGAATCTGTGTTAACTAGGTATTCAGAACAACATCGTGACAATTTGATATATATATATATATATATAATATATATATATATATATAGGATATATATAATATATATATATATATATATATAGATATATATATATATATATACATATATATATCTATCATTATTATATTATATATATATATATATAGATATATATATTATTATACTATATATCTATATATATATATACATACACATATATAATCAACACACAATCACGTATAGGATAGAAATAAATAAATTTCCAACTCACATCAGTATCGAGAACTCAGGTCTTCCAAACGTCGGAACCTAAGTACCTCTGTGCCTAATTAAGGCTCTACCTGGGCTAGCTAGCTGCCCTGCATACCAGCGTGTTTTCCCCAACTTCCTGACTCATCAGTTACCCAATTGACAGCATTTCATTCGAATTATCCTTTCTGAGTCAATATGATGAGAGAAATAATCCACAATAATACCGTATGGAACATAAATAAATTTCTGACTTAAGTCAGAAATTTCAGGCCTTTCTATTGAAAGACAGGGGAAAACACGCTGGTATACGAGGCAATTACCTTGCATAGTTGAATAGAAGATACAGTCATGGTCTAAAGGTATTCTTTAGACCTTGGATACAGTTTTCTGAATAGTTTCGGTTACGGACCTATGCTTAATAATACCACACATGACAACTCTAGAAAAGGGGCGGAGCTTCGAAGTCCTCGTGTTTGTTGCTTTCTACATTTCCAGTAACTTTAAACCATAAAGATTCTGTAAAAGTCCTATAATCACATTTGGGATGAATTCAGTAACAACCTTTATATTATTCGTTAAAGTTGCTTTTGGTACCGTCAGTTCTTTAAGGCCTATCGTGAAAACTTTCTCATAAGGATGCCATGACACTAAAATGACGTAAAATTCATGCTTAATTGGAAACGGGATCTTAAATAATGAGAGTTTATTCTTTATTTGGGAAATAACCAATAGAAATCGTGAGGAACAATAAATGAATGAATGCAATATTCACAGAGAGAGAGAGAGAGAGAGAGAGAGAGAGAGAGAGAGAGAGCTAAGCTCGACCTGTCTAAAGAGATACTTAAGTCAATATAATTAATTTAAGACATTGAGTGATAATGTATTTTAAAAGTATGTTTTAGAAGTGGAGAGGGAGAGAGAATTATAGTGTTAGTGGTGGACTTGTGATGGGAAATGGCAGAGGATCCGAAAGAACGGTGAACAGGTGCGCAGATTCCTGGGAAACAGAGTGATATTGGTTGCCAAGATCGGGCTGCACTATAATAGATGATATTAAAAAAGGACCATAGTATTCAAGTTAACTCCCTAAGTAATTCATTCCCTATTCTTGATTTCATTCGACAGTTCCTGTAACATTCAAAGACTATAAAAAGAAGTGGAACATTTCAATCATAGGCTACAGTCACTCTTGCTTTTTTCATATGGTCTGTCATTTTGAAATTTGATTTTCATCCACAAATCACTCACGAAAAAAGCTGCGTAAAGCAAAAATATTTATTGCTGCAAATAACTCGATACCTATTGAAGAGGCAATGAAAGTTTTATATCGTGCAAAAAAATGCTGATGTTTAGAAGCATAACCAGCATCACCCACTCTATCTCCCAGATCTCTATAAACGAATCCATCCGAGAAATTCCAGTTACTTCGGACATATATCGTGTTTTTAAGTATCTGAAAGATTTTCTTCTACAGTTTTAACTTATATAATTTGTATTGTATTTTCATATTATAAAGTAGATTTAGCGAGATTATGGTTTTCAGTAAAAATTAAATAGGAAATTCGATGAACGAAAGCTAATGGAAACTGTATCTCCAGTTCTCTTGCCGATATTGCAGTGGTAGTTATGTATACCAACTTCTGTTATGACTTGTGTGGCTTGGTTAGCAGCGGTCTTGCTTTTCAATTGGAAGACTTGGGTTCGATCTTAATATCAGACAGATATATATATATATATATAATGCATATAAAAAAAAACACTGTATCGTGGCTTTGCTAAGAAATCAATAGAGGGATCCACAGTAATATCCTTGTTTATCTAGATATAATATGTTTATACAAAGCTTAAAGCGACGAAAGCTTTAAGCTTTGTATAAACATATTATATCTAGATAAACAAGGATATTACTGTGGATCCCTCTATTGATATATATACTATAATATATATAATATATATATATCTATATATACGTGTGTGTGTATCTGTAATTTGCATGCGCATATGAAGTAAGAATTGAAGGAAAAAAAGGCAACCATGAGAGAACCCAAAAAAGAGAGAACAAAATTATATTAGTTTTATTACTATCTCAAGTTCCTGCAAACTTGGTAAAGGAATAAATTGTAAAGCTGTGAATAAAGAAGAGATCAAATATGACTCCTTATGGCGTAACTTGGAAGCCCTCAACAATTTCAACACATTCGCACGATTACCAGCAGAGATTTGATCTTCCTTTATCGCTCGCCCTTCCCCCGGATAGAGGGTAATGTGCTTTCAACTTTATTTGGTCCTCCTGACCTCAAGTGGCCCTGGAAAAACTCCTATGATTGTTTGTTTCAATAAATGCAATCCTTTGTTTGCTCAGTTGCATATCTATATTTATTAGGTAATTTGATTTTTAGTCCATTGCAAACCATGGCTCTACGCTTTTTCGTTGAGATATAAGAATCGCTATTTATGGAATACTCTTTGTATCGTGATTGTGTTGCTTCTATTGTCCATTATGAGTGGATGTACCTTTTAAAGATAGATAGGTAGACAGATAAAAAAATTATTTCAAATGCTCTGAATAATATTGACTGAGGAGCTATTTCTTTATTACTGAATAATTCTACCAACTTTGACGTTTCTGTTATAAGAAAAAGACTTTAGAGTTTTTGAGGGGAAATGGTACTAGTTACCAAATATATCTAAAAATGGCCGTTTTTCAAAACTCGGTAGTTCTGTTTATGACACTCCAGTATCTAATCGAGTGGGGCACTACTTCTTGTATGACTGACGTCTACCTCAACCGTACCGATTTAAAGGCAGTTCGTCACATGAGCACCAAGAAGTCAATGTGTTCTGCATCAAATTCCTGTCTGTGTGAAACCCTTTCGCGGGAGAAAATCGCTCCTCTTCACAGACATCATCGTAACAATTTTGGTTAACTTTTCTCGTATTCACTTGACGGATGTCACTTTGCTTGGGTTGGCCAGGTTGGTGACAATTCTTTTGTCATCCTCTGTCAAGCTCTGCTATTCTCCTGTTCCTTTTAGTCTGACCCTTGTAATTCTTCCCTCCTTTACGAGGCGGACTCTTTGTCGTTCCAACTTGCGTCATTATTTCTACGCTTCTGGATGATTCGTGAAATTGTCCTCTGGCTGGAAACCGGTAAATTTCTTTGATTATTAAGACTTTTCTAAGCGATATAATTTTCTGTTCGTTTAATCTTTTCTTGAAGCTTTGGAAAACAAGCGACACCAACTCCTACGTCTGCTGTTTGTTCGTTTGTTTGTTTGTTTGTATTTTCTTTCTTACGTAACATCCTGCGGTGCTTACATGCACACGATTTTCGAAGTTGCAAAGGGAGAATGTGTGTATATAATATGTATATATATATATATATATATATATATATATTTTTATATATTTTTATATATATATATATATATACACATACACACACACACACACACACACACACACACATATATATATATATATAATATATATATATGGAAAAAAAAAAATCTTGAAACAATAGAAGATGCTACAGAAAAAATATAATGAACTGCAGAAAACACTCTTAAAATAATATCAAAATTTTTATGGGTTCATTGCTACTTAATATTTTAAGTAATAATACTTTGAGTGAGAGGTTTACCAGCAAGGTTAGTTGTGAAAGTTGTCTTGGAACATGATAGTTTAACTATTAAATACATAAATATTTTTTTCTTAAGTTTATTTCAGTAATTCCTTAATTTATCTTAGAGTATCCTTAGCTCATTTTCTAAGATAACGAGTAAAAAATGCATATTAGTTCATTTAGGTCGACTGACTTTTTTGTACAGAGCATAATGCCGTATCAAACTCTCAGCCGCGGCCATTAAATTTTCAGCCACGGCCCGTTGGTTACCTGTATTATTAGTAACAACAGCGGTGTTAGGACCATCAATCACATGTAATTTTAACCTTAATTAAAATAAAATGTGAGGAATCACCACCATTTGGAAAAAGCAAAATCGTATCTAAGAAATCTGAGAAAAGCAAGATTCTAACCAGGCTAAATGGATTATTTTGAAAATATATTTCCATGGCGAAAAATAACTTTGTTGGGAATAATTACACAATTGAAAGAAAAATTGACTTATATAAACTAGCTTTCAACTCCAACGGCCTTTTAAATGCAAAAAACTGCATAAATGCAGAAACAAATATACCAACAACAAAATGTGAAAGAATTGAAATAAATTCACCAGGAATAACCTAAGTACTTTCAGTATTTTAAGTGCACTTAAAACTGTAATTGTTACAATACCTTTTTCCAACTGCAGTTTCAACTCTTAAAGGCCTGTTACAATTCTTGAGTTAAATACACTTATGGCGCCAGAATATAATAATAACACTGTATGTTCAGATTCCACGAATTAATTTTATAACACTATATTACATAAGTGATTTGTTACAAAATCTTTACCTTACAATTAAATACCTCTCGTACGCAAGAGAGAGAGAGAGAGAGAGCATCTCTCTAAAGCACGGGTATCTGTCTATGAATAAATCTCTCTTTTCTATGAAAGCTTCACTGACCAAAAACAATAAATAGAGAGAAAGTGGGATTGTAATCATAAATGATACTTGTTATTACACGGTTTAAGAACATAAAATTCTCTTAATATGAAAGATATGATTATAGAATTTTCTCGATACAATTTAAGAGGTTTACAAAGATTAAGTCCAACTGCTCAGAAGCAGGGACAAGACAATTAAAAGATTATGCAGTGCAGTGACTGACCACACAAAAAAATGTTATAAAAGTACAACTCAATAAAATTTCATTCTGGGTTAACACAATAAATTTTTTTCACAAGAATATATTAAACATACAAAAAAAATAAAAAAAAATATATATAAGGTAACTAATTTGTAATTAAGTAAGGGATTTTATTTTTAAGGCGAATCATAAACATTTTACTTATACAAGGGTCCAAATAATGCAAGCCAGAGCTAATGATTAAAACTACAAATGGAAGTAAGTTGTATAATGGCGGATTCTAAAAGATTTTGTGAAAAGCTTTCTTTTGATCATGCAATTACTGAATTGCCGGTCCAATTTATCCCATTGGAGTTTTCACTTAAATGAATATGAATATTGCATTGGAAGTTTGCCCAGTTTTGACAGAATACTTATGGATGAATTATCCCGTTAGTAAAGATAGAGATAAAAATATGATTAAAAGACTTATGGAACCGAGAAATTCAACAGCGAGGCACTAATTCTATATATTGGCGCTTTTCAGCAAATCTTATCGCTCCCGAAGGGAAAATAGGATCAGGGATCAATTATGCAAGCGTAAGATCTCTGTTTAAAAACAAGAAAATTGACAAATAAGGGACAGCCATAGATGGTCCAATTCATAACTGCTTATGTTAGGAAACAGAAAACTACCACCACGAACCACTCTCTTAAAAAGATACAAATCCCTGGCAGAACCGGAGAACAGTATTCTAGTAAAGGAAGTACAAATAAACTAATACAGGTTTCGCTGATTTATCTCTAGTAAAAATATGAGGACCTATGTACAATAGATAACTCTTGTGTGGCATTTGCTGAAATTTTCATCAGATGTTTCTAAAAAAGTAAGATATGGGTTAAAAGTTACCCCAAGTATGATAAAGGCTTCACCTTATGTAGCAGAGTCCCATACACCTGAAGGGGAGGATGAGGTGGAAAATCAGTGCAAGATCAACTAATTAATAGTGTTCTCATTTTACTGGAGTTCCGCCTCATACCCCACCAACTACACAACTTAGTAATCTGCTCCATGTCACGATTAAGACCAAGGGCAGCCTCATTCCTTACTTTAAGTTGAAACATTACTACACTCACGGCTTACTATATAAACTTGTTTTCCATGACAACAGCCATATCACTTGTATATAATGAATTTTTTAAGATGGAGCTAGAACACTTCCCTGTGGAACTCCAGACACAATAGGATTTACTAAATCGAGTACAGCACTAAAATTTATTTTAATTATTCTACACTGAAAACGTCATCAAGCTTCTCTTGAAATGGCCTGTCATATCTAAGAGAGCATTGCAGGTACCTTACTGTTTCCTATGTGCATATTGGATACGGCATACTTGTAAAGAGACTTGAAAATCAATTGATTTTAATGGAACAAACTTCAGGAAAGCACAGGGAATAATAAAAGTAGAGTTTTACCTGTAATTACAACAGTCTGCAAATATGCCACTCTTTGCAATAGGCACAGAAATATTATGTGACTATAATAATCTAGAAGATCTATTAATCTTGGGAGACAACACAAGAGAAACCTTTTTAAAAAAACAAAGGGATGAATCTATCAGGATGTTCTCCACCTTAGATATAAAAAATATCAATAATTTGTTTAACATACTTAGAGCAAAATGCAAATTTGTTTAGAATACATTGAGGATGACAAATATCAGGGAAGGGGACAGCCCCAGTTGACTGCCGAGCCTGAAAAGCTCGATGGACCTTGGAGCCAGTAACCAATCTACCTCATCTGTCAGTAGTGGTGGAATGGAAGACAAGCCTGACACAAAAGTAGAAGACGATGACAAATTAGTCCACCACAGATAAGGCTGAGAAATTCTAGCAAGTTTCCCCTCCAAGGACTACTGCGATTTCTCTTTGCTGTTTGGGAAATTCTATTTACAGCAGAGCAAAATTCAACAATAATTGTATAAATTTCGCGTGACAGAATTTGGTATGTTTCTCATGGTAAGCTCGTCATCATCAAAGCAAGGCTGCATCGGTCATAATCTGGATGAACCTCTTTAAGGACCTCCTTACTAATATAACAATCTGATTTTATTTATGTTTTCCTTAGGATCTGGATTTGATATAGCATTTGAAATATTAAGTGCCCAACAAGCTTGATAATGCTATCCCAATTGGCTCTATATTTTTACCAGACTGCTTTTCTAATACTGACTGACAGATATAGGCATCTCAATAGAAAGTGGTCGGAAGTGCCCATATACCCTCAGACCCTAGCAGGCGATGTCTTCAATGCTGCTAATAATTTTCTTAGCAATATTTGTTTGACATACGTTCGCTGGACCCCCCCTGTCCTTTCCAGATGTGTATGCAACCCATAGCAGTCGAAATAACATCATGTTCTTGATTCACTTCTTAATTGAACAAAAGGACAACAGGGGCTTTAACAAAAAAACTGTCTCAAAGACTGTGCGCGTACGGAAATCATCATATCATATGATTTAAAACCATTTCTGTATTATCACTGAAAATATTGTGGGAAAATTGAGTTATATGATATGATACTGTTATAACAAAAATTATTTCAACCATCAAGTGATGATCATTATCTCTATGCCTTATTGCCCTATAGATGTATTATATGCAGGTACAATCTCTTATATATATCAATAATTCTTTGCCTTTGTGAACAAAATCATTAATTTTTATACGTGGTATGAGCTTTGTCTTTAACACAATAATTTTCTTCATAGGGTCACAGGATTCTTCACCTATGATTGATATATAACTTGTGATAACAGCTTAAATCTTCGGCAACATGAGGAAAAATAAAAAAATCAGCATAAAAAACTATATTACTTATCAATAAAAAGATAATTTAAAATGGCCAAAGGTAGAGATAAATGATCCTGAGTGACTAGAATCATGTAAGTGATGGAACCTTTACTTTGACAGTGACAGGAGCAGGTGAGAGGAACTAACAACAATATCGTCGTGGACTCAGTTAACTTCAAGAATAATTCTCTGCATTCATCTTGTGTTGATATTTTTCTCGTGGTCATTGGGAGGAGGAGGTCTCTTCTTACATAATTTTCTTTTTTTGCCTGGGTGGGGATGAATGATCGAGTTGATGAAGTGCGAAGTGCAGAAGTCTAGAAGAATTGGATTAACTTTAATAGACAACAATGAAATAGGATCCTTATAACAGCGAGTTGTGCTTGCATGTTCCGAGCCTTACCTTAACCTCTGTCTTTACACAATTCATAAGAAAACAGGTAAAAAAAATGCACCGCATAATACTGTATCAACTCTCAACCAGGGCGCCAAGAAACTCTCACTCACGGCCCATGTAACATTCTGACCCGACCCGGTGGTGGCTATGTTGTTAGCATCTATATCGCTGTGCCAGTACGCGCGATCATGACTAACTTTAACATTAAATTAAAATAAAATCTACTCAGGCTAGAGGGCTGCAATTTGGTTTGTATGATGATTGGAAAGTAAATGGTCAACACACCAATTTGCAGCCCTCTAGCCTCAGCAGTTTTTTAAGATCTGAGGGCGGACAGGAAAAGTGAGGACGGGCAGACAAACAGAATCTCAGTAGTTTTCTTTACAGGAAACTAGAAGCTGAGAGGAGAGACCTTATTTTATGCTTGCTTTTTGATGCGGATTACTTTTGCAGTGGGTGCGTGCGGGTGGGGAGGATGGAGTCCTGCATTGCTAGTTCGAGATATGGGATTATCAAGGCAACTGTGAGAAACATTTCATATGCTCTCTTCATCCCTGAAGTTTAGGTATTTTATGGTTTTGTTTTCTTCTTGGTATATCCTAGAGAAGCAACTTGACGTTAGCTGCCGTCATAGTACTGAGAAGCTTCAAGTTATTCTTTAGACTATTATGGACACTTTTTCCATAACAAAACACGGATAAAATACCTGATCCAGTAACCACATGGGAACTATTAGTAATCATGAAAATGAAAGCTTTAAGACCGCGACCTAATGCACGAATATGTGACGATTAAGATTCCACGTTTGAGTATTTTCACCTTCCTTCACTCATCTGATAATAAGCGACGCCTTACCTTGGAAATACATTGCCAGTAAATTCATCGTTTCCCGAATTTTGCATGTACACCTCTTTTGTTTACCAATTGTATTTTGGTATTATTCCCCCGTCCTTTTCCTTGAATGATTTTCACAGGCTAAATCAAAAGAACAGAAACCATGACGCATCGCCCTTAATCGGAGAGAGCAGGCATTTCTGAAAAACGCTGTAGCAATTCCACGTTTTCATTTGCATTCTGTCGAAGTCAAAGCAATTCATTGTCTCATCAACCTGATGGATATTTTGTTCCGTGTGTTTTATGATTTATTGGAAAGCAGAGCGCTTACAGCAAGTAATTGATTCCGGAAGGGGAAGAAAATGAAGAATGAATTAACTTCTAAAGATATCTAATGCTAAAGGGTTACCTTTTTTCAAGTTCTCTAGAAGCTTATTCCCTTCTATAAAATCTGTTAGACATTCTTAATTTTTCATTGATGGATTCTCAAGCAATACTTCTCTGCAACGACGGTAAATTTCAATCACTTTGGTCTTTCCTGATAATTAATGGTTGACTCTATGTTGCTTTAAACCAAAAAAAAAAAAAAAAAAAAAAAAAAAAAATGCTGAGTGTCTTTTCGAACGAAAGGCTTGAAACCCCGAAAAAGGAACTTCATTTTAATAACCTAATTAATGAATAAACTTTACAGCATATAAGAGTGAGAAAATCATTATAGAGTAAATCATTTGGAGAGTAATTTAACCATGCCAAATATCTTCCTGGATGACAGCGTAACATAAATACTCCACTATTACACAAAAATGAATTATTGAAAGGTATAGAAATGAACAATTTTCAATTTTTAATTATTATGAATATCATCAGACTTCCAAATTGGTCACTGAAAACACACGAGAATACCGTTCTCTCACTAACAACTTTGAATTTGTGTGTGTGTGTGTGTTTTAATTCTTTATGAAACTGATTTTGAATGATAAAATACTAAAATCTTAACACGTGTTTGCCCATTTTCCATATAAATTTTTTTCATAAGCGATAATGTGTTATGGAACGATCTATTTATGGTCTACGATAAGGAAAAAGCAAGAATTGTCCTATTAAAAAAATATCAAAGATTTTATAATGATGAATGATGCATTGAAGCAAGATCTTTTTGAAATTCAAGCACCTTCTGTAAAATATTCCAGCACTACAAAAAATCTTACAAGGACTTCTAAGAAGACTCTTGTGCCTTGATGTATGAGGCCAATAGTATTTTTCAGATCTTTTTCCTTTAGGTCGAGAACGTTACAAGAGTTTTCGAACCCTGAGAATGAACCCCTATACAGGAATGGTATTTCTTTAAGAATAAATGGGTCCCTTACAGTTCTTCAATATCCAAGTTCCAACGAGTCTCCCTTTTTCTTTGACTTCTCAGTATAGAAGAAAAGACGTCTGTGAGACTTAAATTCTTCTACTTTCTCGTCTTTGGGTGATGTACTAGATTCCTTCAAGATATCATACTTTTTTTTAAAATACTGAATCAGTTAGTGTATGCAGGGCCGTTTCTAGTTCATTAGGCGCCCCAGGCAAGAACTCGTTATGGCGCCCCCCTTCCCTCCAAGTCCACACAAAACAACATACTTTATTAATAAATCATCTTCACGTATATGTATACACAACAAGGAAAAGTATTAGACTAAAAAGTATACAAACTATTTTTGTAAATTCTAATAGAATAACACCATTATACTTTTTTTTTATTGCAATCCCTACCCAAGATAAATTGAAAAAGGTAATCTTGCCAATCTAAAACCATAGAACTCAATGCATATATGTTGAGGGCTAGCTAAAACTATTATATACAAGTTTTCTTCACTGATTTTTTCATATTAAAACCTGACTCTTCTTGACTTTCTTGCAGCAAAATCATCTATGTGTCATCATACGAAATCTGTTTGGATATTTCTCTATTAATACTAATTATTGCCAGCCCATTTAGGCGCTCCTGTGACATAGTAGACCTTAAATATGTTTTAATGAGCTTAAGTTTAGAGAAGTTTCTCTCTGCAGATGCCACAGTCACAGGTGTAGTGACAGCAATTCTTAATGCCCAAATGTTTGGATAGATCTCTTTCAGGCCTTTCTCCTCCAGAAAAACAAGGTCTATGTTGTCATATTTTGTTTTGGGCATTGTTTTTGGAAATGACTGCATCTCTACAATCAGTTCATCATAATTTAAATCAGAATGATCCCCAGATGTGAGTGTATTACACAAATCTTTTGTTCCTGCTTTTCTAGCTCACTAGATGGTCACGAGTCAGAGAAGTTTATGAGAACACTGAATTTCTTTGCAACATCACTCATCATTCCAGTTCTCTCTCTCAGAGATTCAATGGCCATATCCACAACTACATTGAAAAGTGGAAACTCCATTTTTTTTTCAAGGCATCGGTAATAGGTTCATCAGGGGCCTCATAGGAAAACTGCCTTTTAGTAGCTCTGATCTTTTCTGCTTTAGAGGAGCTTCCACATTCATCTCCTCACATATCTCTTTGGCAGATGTCTGGGCATCAGCAAACCCAGTGTCTCTGTAGCTAACAAGGGAGGTTTCAGCCTTCTTGAGAATGTACAGCTACATCCCAGTTGCGTGCATTGTGATTGCAGAAGTTTATTCACGTTTGAACTTTTTTAAGGATGTCATACACACCACCATACAAATAGAGAACCGGTATGATCCCACCCCCTGTTCTGCTAAGGCTTGTGCTTCAATTTTAATAGCTGGATCTGCAGTGCTTCTCTCCCTCTCAAAGAGCATCTCTCACTTTTGCAGCCTGGAATCTTACAACCTCAACACTGTTGATTCAACAACTCCACCGTGTGTCTGCCCAGGATTTCAAAGTTGTGTCCACATGTTTTTTAGGGTTGACCACCTTGCATCTGAGGAGCTCTTTGCTGCATCACACAACCAGATTAACAGTGTGTGCTCCACATGGCACAAATAAAGCCCTGGGTTTAACTGAAGAAGTCTAGCCTGGACTCCCTTGTTTTTTCCTCTCATATTTCCCCCATTTTATATGACTGTCCTCTGCAGTCTTCAAAGGGGATATTAAGCTCTTCAAGTTTTTTTAGTATGAGTCTTGAGAGGTCTTCTCCTGTTGTCTGCTCGTCCTCAAGGAACCCGATAAAATATTCCTTAATTTGTGCAGTGCCTTCAGCTGTAACTATTCGAATTATCACAGATAATTGCTCCTTGTGGACTTAAATCTGGGGTGCAATCTAAAATAATTGAAAAGTATTTGGATTGTCTAATTTTCGGTTACCATGCACTCCACAACCCTCTTACTGATGCAGTTCAATAAACTCATTTTGAATAATATTGCCTAGGTAGGATGTATGACTGGCACCTCCTTGCACCTTCGCAATATGTTCTTTGAGAACAGGGTCAAACTGAGCCATGAGTTCAACTTCTTTCAGAAAAGTTCCCATTATTGGGCTGGTAAAGTGTGTATGTGGACCCTCTGAGAGGAAGATTTCGTTCTGCCAGACTATGAATTATAGCCACGAACCTGTTAAGTACCTCTCGCCACCTACGTTGTTCATTGTTTATTAGTGCCAGCTCAACTTTGTCAATTTGTTTGCCCCTTTTCAATAGACTCTCCAGTTCTTTCCATACCCCACATTCTTTGTATGTTCTGGACTGTTCTCATGCATTTTGAGTGAGTCACTGCAGTTTTTCCCAGTCATTAAAGCCAGCTCTGCTTAGTTTAAATGTTTTCTGGGAAAAGAGTTTTGCAACAAAAACAGTATAAACTATCTTTTTTCTTGGAATATGGCAGCCATGTTCTTTGATTTTCTCCCTCTACTTTGTGGGCTCGTTTTTTTCCTCTTCCTCCTTTTTTTCTTTATTGTTTGCTGCACCTGACAGCTTGGACTGCCTCTTCATGATTGATAAAAGCTTAAATGCTTGACAGCTGCGTTGACAACTTAAGAAGACTTAAAAAAAAGAAGTAAAGATTGGAGTAAACACGATGCTTAGAACTTAACTAAGGTGGCGTCGCGAGCAGGCGGCTGTCTTAGCTTTAAAGTTCCTTTGATACTGACGACATCTACCTATCCAGTGACCCCAACTTTTCCGAAACATTAAACAACGTTGCATCAAGTATTAACACTTCCATTATTCATTTATTTTCGCGTTTACACTTGTATTTATTTATTTGAATTATTCACGTAAAAATAATACTTCTCTCATTTATTATATATTAATTTTGGTTGGCAATTTGGCGCCCCCCAAGCAAATGGCGCCCCAGGCGACCGCCTGTGTCGCCTGTGCCTAGAAACGGCCCTGTGTATGTATGTAAAGAATACATATTAGTAATAGTTCAAACATATTTGCGAACTTTTTATACATCTCTCTCTCTCTCTCTCTCTCTCTCTCTCTCTCTCTCTCTCTCTCTCTCTTCCTTTATCTAGGCATTGCCTAAAGTGTATATCATTCAAAAGACAGCTTGTATCTCATGCTTGAAAGTATTTGTTGTCAAAGTTGTGGTATGTATGACTATGTGGTCACTTTGGATAATGTATACAAAGAAATAAATGGATAGAAATAGTTTACTTCTTTTCCTGAGAGGGGAGGGTAACTAATCAGATGGGAATTAATGGAAGAAATATCGCTGTTTCGAGATACTGTCATACATGAATTACTAGTTGTGGAGAATGTATCAGAATTAAATACTTCCAGCACTTCAGGAATAAGGCATATCATCTCCATCCACATTATGCAAATAACATGCACATTTTAATTAATAGTAAATCAAAGATTTGTAGGAGTTTCCAAAGCTATCGGACATACTAATTGTAACTCGTGTAATCACGAGTTTCATATAGAACATTCGTAAGCTAAAAAATTTGGTGTTGTAGGTTTATGCAGATTTCTGTAAAATCAGGACAACCGATGAACTTTGAGATTTATGTTATGGAATACAGGTTATGGTGTAGAAAGCAAGTAGTTGCAAAGCGTCCAAGCGGTGCTGGAATGAGTGTTTAATTTCTTAGACGAAGAGCAAAAGGCATATATCATTTGGACAACACACAATTCCATATTTACCCAAAATATGAAAACAAATGAAGGTCGTTACTAAAACGTTAAAATACGTAAAAGTAGTATCTATTGCTGACGGAGTTATGGGATGATTGGGAGGGCGACACATTTTCAGTCGTAAGACCAAATTACTAGAAATCACTCCCTCAGTCACATCATCGTGCGTATGTTAAATAAACAAAGATTCGCTTATTTGGAACCTTGAATCTGAAAAAAATACAATTATTACAAAAATATTATTATGACAATTTTACAGAAAAGACTTATATGCTTGAGAATAATTGGCATGTCCTGAATTAGCAAACGACAGAGAGAGAGAGAGAGAGAGAGAGAGAGAGAGAGAGAGAGAGAGAGAGAGAGAGAGGGGAGAGAGAGAGAGAGAGAGGAATCCAGACTTTAAGAAACTGAGAAAATTAAAAGAAACTCTGAAAAAGAGGCATTTGGTTTGCAAATCCTGCCAAGAAAAGGAGAAGCCTTATATATTATGTGGGTTGAAACACCATAAACGAAAGAGATTGGGTCTCTTTGTTCCAAAGGAGAAAGACAGAGAAAAGAAAAGAAATTTTAGAAGAGGAAAAGAATCTCTGTAGAGAGGAAACGGATCTTCATATTGTGATTTTGAAGTTTATTCCCAACAGTGAAACCGAAAAAAGCTTCTCAAAGCAATAGAAACCATGGAACGAGGACATAAGACACCGATAATTAATTTGAAGAAGAAGAAGGCATCGTCGCAGGATCCAGTGTTTACATTCGCTCTGTAATTTAGGCTTTATTTTTTGGTGATGTAATGTACTCAAGCACTGATAACAATGCATGGAGCATCGTGAAGTGATGTGAGTACACAGACTTAATTGGAAACGTTTATAAGTACGGGAATAGTGCCAAATAGAGACTAAAATAGACCGGGTTTTTGGAAACGTTTGTTTATACCCCGAGGCGTTTGCCTTGGGGAAGGTCCGTTTTCTATGATAAATTTTACCCGTTCTCTTCTCTTTGTTGTTTTATGAGATACAGTACTAAGACAACATGAATTCGTTTCCAAGCTTTTTAAGGAGAAAGGACTCCATTGGTTTACAATTTCTGGGAGGTTATATGTCCATCGAAAATGTATGTATTGTGTTATTCAGAGAATTGAAACTTGATATTGCTGACATCTTTGGGTGTACAGAATGTGAGCAGGAATAAAGTAGTAGTTAAGTTCAGCTCAGAGAACAAATTCTTGAAATAGTAAGACAATTTGAGGATAAGCAGATCAAGATAAAGGAGGTAGATAGTGTGAAAGTTGTGGATATAAGTACCTCGTATACATATGTATCGATAAGGAATGCACCCTTTGAGTTGTCTGATGGATTGATAAACATTATGAACAGATATGGAAAAGTGGATTCAATAAGAAGCAACAGATTCAGTATGGGCCCCCTGAAAGGCCTGCTGAACTGGGATACGGACAATAAAGATGAAGATTAGAGACAATATCCCTTCATCGATAAGTGTGTCTGGTTTTAACTTAAGTATATTATATAATGGGCAGAAAAAGAACCTGTTACAGATGCGGACAAGAAGGCCATCTAGTGAAAGATTGTAACATCGATTTATGGAAGGACTAGTATGTGAATGAAAAAGACTTCCTGACATAAGCAGGCAAAGAAGATAATAATCTCAGAGAAGGATAATGGTGATAACAGAGAACAAACAAGAGAAGGAATAACATTGAGGGACAAGAGGTAAATGATAGCCAAAGAGGAATTGATATTAGTGAAGATGAAACCAATGTATACACAAATAGTGCAGCTGACAAAGGTCCAATAAGGAAATACTCAGGAAAAACCAAGAAGGAAAAAAAAATAAATAAGGAAGAAGGATTAGAGGAGGGGAATGAAGATTATCGAATGAGTGAAGACAGTGGCGACGAGATATGTGCTCCTTTGCGGTTATCTCCTGATGAAATTGTGCAAGTAGAAACAGAAGGAGAAGATGTGCACAATGAAGAAATTATAAACGGAAGAAAGGTGGAATACGAAGACAACATGCAAATCGTAACCGAAGAAATAGTCAACAGTGAAGAAGACGAGCAAATGTCAACTGAAAAAAAACTTCATAAAGAGGAAAGGGTGAAGGTGAAAATGGTATGGATGTTGAGTCTATGAGCGGAATATTCCTGAGGAAACATTAATAGGGAGTGGAAAGAGAGGCACCAATACAACTAAAGAAAAGGGTAATAAGAATAGGAACGGAGATAAAGTCAAATATCAGTACGACAAAAATGGCAAGCAACTGTTTAATGACAGTTCAGGTGTAAAAATTACCATTAAAAAGGACAATGGACAGAAAAACTTAAAAGTATTGAAGAATAGCGAAGGAGAATGTTTCGTTTTTCCTGAGTTGTCAAACCCCTTAAATGAAAGCCAGGATATGTTTGTTGATAATTTAGTGATCAGAACTCTGGTTAAACACAAAACATGAGGATGATGATAATAGTAATGGTAAAAATAAATGTTCTAAACTGGCTAAAATAGGTAAATAATTAGTATGTATTTAATTTAATATATCCTTAAAAATGGCTTTAGTCACTGCTTCATTAAATATCTGTGGTTTAAATGAGCTTAATAAGCAGTTGAAAGTAAAGATGTTAGTTGATCAATATAAAATTGATGTATTATTTCTTCAAGAACATAATATTAGAGATGTGAATAGGATAAAATATTTAGAGGACTACTTTGAGGTTGTAATAAATATGCCTACTAGCTTTAAAGGTGGTATGTGTTTTATGTAATAAAAAGTCCAATATTTCAGTTATTTCAACAGTGAAAAGGATGACATTGGAAAACATATTATTTACAAGGATACGGTATAATGATATAAACCTTTCCTTATTGAATGTATACGCACCATCAGGCTCAAGTAAAAAGAGAGAGAGGGAGAACTTGTTCTCTGTGGATATTTTGTATTATTTAGGGAAACAACATATCAAATTTGATTTTTGCTGGTGACTTCAATTGCGTACTTCGGGTAGAGATTTTAGTACAGGTAATGAGAGGTATGTATCAAAAGGTCTTAAATCTTTAGTACAGCACTTTGGGATTGAAAGACGCTTGGTTTTCATTGAACAATATTCCCGAATATACGTACATTCTAGGTAATTAGCTTCAAGAATTGACCGCGTGTATGTGACTGACTTGTATAGTAATATTAAGAATTGTAAAACATTCCATTATCTTTAACAGACATAATATGATATTAACTGAATTTCTGCTGAATAATCGTTGTGAAAATAGGTACAGGAATATGGAAGCTAAATGTTTTCATTATTGGAGAGGGACGACTTCGTGGAGAATTTGAAAGATTATGGTACTTTTTAAAAAAGGAAAGAATTAAATACTCCAACATTATGGAATGGTGGGATACATTTGTGAAACCAAAATTAAAAGAGTTTTTCATAAGACTGTATGGCAAAATTATCTTGAATACTTATCAAGTAAAGCCTCTGTAGGTTACAATAAATTTGAAGAGATGAAGGCTATAAAAGATAGAATGAAATCAATAAAAGATGAAATTGTGAAGGTATAAAGATTAGGTTAAAGACAGAAGAGAGAATAAAAGGAGAGAGATTATCTGCAAATTATTAGGTAGAGAAACTCAGAGGGAAGCGAAATAGTATTAGGCAACTGAGGTTAGAATGTTAATGGGATTGTTAGCGGTTTTTTTCCTGTTGAGAGATCCATAAGGCAAGGATGTCCTATGTCAATGATAGCATGTATATTGTTTCAAGAATCTTTATACAGAAACAATTAAACAAAGCAATGAAATTGTGCCAGTGAACCTCACTAATGGGTTCCAGTGTTCTGTTGTAGGTTTTGCTGATGACAGCTCAGTTTTTATAGTAAAGAAAGAAGTATTAAAGTAGTTTTTAGTATAATAAAGCAATTTGAGCTAGCTACTGGTGCAGAACTAAATAGAGATAAAACTTGTGTCATGGATTTAGGGAATTGGAAGGACAAAAATATATGGCCACTTGATTGGATACAACAGAAAAATAAGTGTATGGTACTAGGCATATTGATAACCAATGATTATAAGGAAATGTAGATGCAAACTGGGATGCTTTAATCAAAAATAAATATGCTTTCAACTCGATACTTGTCTTTATATCAAAGTCTATTCGTGTAAATGCACTTATTTTAAGTAAAGCCTGGCACATGTGTCATGTATTTCCATTAGGGAAAGAGAAAGCAAAAATTATAGAACAATCTGTTTTCCGATATTTGTGGTGTGGAAACCTACCAACCAATTAAAAGGGATTCCTTGTATCTGTCAAAAACAGAGGTGGTATTGGGGTTATTAATGTGTTTTTATAAAGCAGCAGCTATTCTAACAAGTACATTCTGAATATTATGTTATTTCATAGTTATGGACGAGAATTAGCCTTATATTACACATGTATTAGAATAAATTTGTTGTGGGTTGTAGAAGATTGCCTTAATATGTCTTATGTTGCTACTCCTTTTTATATCATTTGTAATGTACGGAAATTATTAAGAATGCCTAATTTTCCATGCGTCAAAAGTAAGAATATTTATCAGTATTTGATGCCAAACCCATAAGCCCATTGTAATTGAGAGATACCTGTTGCATAACTGGGGTAATATATGGAGTAACCTTGTATGCAAATTCGTTGACCCCTATCAAGAAGTAGTTATGTATAGATTTTTGTATGAATCTTTTGGCTACTAAGGAAAGACTGAAGAAATTGAATATTGCTGATAATAATGTTTGCAATAAATGTATGGAAAATGAAAATCATCTGCATATTGTCTATTTTTGTAAATATGTTAAAAATGTTTGGAAGTGGTTCCAGAATTTCATTGAAGAAGTATGTGATATAAAAGTTCAGTATCCAATAAAAGTATTGATGTTGGATTTCGATTATAAAAGAAAAGAGGAAGAAAAATACATTAAGTACACTTATTATTGAGTATGTAAATTGTTTGTGGTATAGCAGAGAAGAGGTGTTACCAAGTCAAATAATTTCAATATTAAAATGTAAAATAAAGTACACAAATGGGTATTGATCAAATGCATATGAACTTCAAAAACATTTCACAAGTAAGTATGTGAATAATATCTGAATTCATATAAATGTACTTAATATGTAAATATTGATATAATTATGAATTTTTTTTAAAAATATTAATTGATAATTGTAATAAAAATATTAATTAAAAAAACAAAAAAAAAAATACCTCGTTCAAGGTAAGAGCACTTGATTTATGTTGCTTGCATCCTTTCAAATAGTAACGCTGTGCTCCTGGCTAAGGCGAAATCTTCTCGTTAAATAACTCGACATTTCATACTAGACAAAAAGAAGGAAAAGGCGTCTCAGGTAAATTGCTTTAAGAAGAAAGCCCTTTCCTGAAATGAAATTCCATAGTTTTCAAATGAGTTAGTTTTAGTTCAAAACAATACTAAGAAAGAATAGAAAAAGAATTTTTACAAAAGAGTACATTGCTGTTTTTGAGTACCTAGTATGAATTTTGTAAGTAATAATACAATTATTATCTAGTGTTACAATTATTACATAGTGTTTTAAAAAAATGATTTAAAAGCCTAGTTAAAAAAAAATCCATGGTTATTTGTATATATTGTTGTAAATTTTTTGTAATATTTTATAACATCCTACTTATTTTGTAAATGATATGTAATATAATAATAAAAAAAAAAAAGTTCTAGGCTGTCCCGTTAGATGGTGAGCAAGATGGTGGCCCATGACCCTCGTGGTGAACATGTGGTCCTTGAGTTCAAGATAGCGGCAGGAAGCTACACCTGGCGTCTCTCAGCTGACTCAAAGGGTTACCTGAGAGAGCGAGGCGGCGACAAACAGTGTTTGGGAAGACAGGGTGAATCACAGACATAACACGGGTTAGTGAAGAATGAGGTCATTTCTGCTTTGATTATAATGTTATTATCCTTTAACTTGAATTTGGAGTGGCTTTGATATAATATACCTCCCCAACTTAAGAGGCATTCTAACCCTAGAGGGTTAAAATGGCGTAAACAAAGCCATTTACAATGAGAGTTAACTCACTTCCACACCCTTGAGAGAGATCTAATGGCACAAGATCTAAAGTTACTGAACTTTATGACGGATAAATGCCAACAGACAATAAACATTTTTTTACTGGGCTCGCAAAAGAATCTAATAATAAAATGTTTCAATATATGAAAGAACCGAGGCAATATGACCTGACTAAAAAAACAAACTTAGAAGTTGTCTTTAAAAATTCTTTAAAACATAGTCAGAAATAAGCAAAGCCACAAAATTGCTCTACTCTCAGAGAGCTAATAATTACTGGAAATATTTCCTTCTCAGAAATTTCCTAAATAATAAACGTAACATAATGAGAATATATCTAACAGAGATACTGACTACATTAAAATATATGATTTAATAATCATTATGTATTCTGTCACTAAACATAAACATATTCTAACTTTACCATAAAAGGGTCAATAGTAAAAGCTTAACTTAAGGCGACACACGCTATTAGTTGTTTGCCCTGAAGGGACGATACAACACATTCGTAGGAGTGTTATTAACCCTACAATTTTGTAAGGTAATTGGCCCTTTGCCATTAGGCTCAGTATATAATAATTATTACCTTTGGATAATCCTTGCAGTTGTGATCGTATATGAATTTCTCCTTAGAGAATATTACTGTAAATCAAAAGGATAGAAGTCAGGGAAACTGGATATTCTTCCTCAAAGAATAAACAAAATTACATACAGTATAGAACTCCTCAGAGAACACTGGAAATTCCACAAAAATATTGACTATGGAGGGATATTTAATCAAACAAGCGAATTAAAAAGAACAATGTATAAAAGAGCCATGCTTTAAAATGACATTGCCTTAGTAGACAAAGCTAAAGTTATCTCGTTCGTTGATCTCAACGGTCCGGGCTGCCGCTCTATGAGTGTCACCATGCGTGGTTCAAACGATTCAGTGCCCGTTTTTCCAGCATTGCACAGTTCAGAGCAAAAGCCAAATATCAAAACCATCTCTCACGGGAGAAGTACCTGCAGCCAGTCCAATCCAACCACAATGCCAGAACCAAGGATGGAAATAATCAAACAAGTGATTGAAACAGCGCCCCTTGTGTGTCGATATATGGACTTCAAAGCCTCTTCCCTTCCTACTTTAAATCCTGTTATCAAACCTCAAACCTCGAATTTGCCTGTCGGCCTAGAAGAAGAAAAATATACCAAGTTGCTCTTAACTACAACAGACCTCTACGACATCCTAAGTAAAAATCCAATTCTCCCAGAAGGTTATGATACGAGAAAACAGAAAGGCAGATGGGATTTGTTGAGAGCTTTTTTTTTTTTTTTATAAAATCTACACACAAAATAACGCTTCCCTCCCTAATGACTTCGTCACAAAGCGGCCTCCTGAAATTACTAAGATAGTATTCAATTAATTGATGGGGAACTAACTCCTCACTCCCAACAAATGTTTTCCATTCCCCTTTTTTCGGTCGCCTCACGTCTAACGACTGAAATGTTTCAACAGTTGCTCCAACTACCATTGAAACTGTTACTATTTTCTGTGCTGCTTTCTTTAAAACTAAAAAATTCTTCGTTTTCCTCCATCGATCCCTTCCACTGAAAGATCGATGTTTTTTCCTTTGCTCAAGTAAGTTAAAAATGGAACTATATCTCCGCGTTTTTTCGACAATAAATAATTAATTTTTCCTTACTGCCTATCTCCGACTCAGCAGTACTCGCTACTGGCTTCCTTTCTCTCCAACTGACGGGTGATCGGGCCCAAAGAGGTTGGGTAACTTGCCTGTTAAACTATTTTCACTGGTATATCCATAGATCATGATAAAAAATTTCCATTCTATCCTTAATCTCACCTGCACATCCAAAAGGGCATTCAAAGCTGGTCTCTGAGCAAGAGTCCGTGTTGCTATAAAGGCAGCTTAATCAAAAGAAAATTGTAAGGAATACAAAATAGAGTCGCTAGATTAAAGAAGGATTACGTTCCGGGACAGATTAACCCCTGCACTAATTGAGCTATATGGATTCAAGTAAATCAAGATAGAATACAAAATACTTCTACAATCTTTAAATTAACACCATATGATGAAACCAATATCTGAGAAACTGTTTAAGCTTTCTTTAGAACCTGAAATGAATGTTGTAGGATCAGACATGCAGTGAAGCATGTAGGCTATTTGAACCTAGAACAAATTATAAAACAGGCGAGAGAGCATTTGAACATTGTGCACCAAAAATATACAACAATATGCAACCGGAAATGAAGCCCATACAAGAAGGAAGCAAATTTATAATGGAACAACAGACTCTCCTAATCTGCAGGAGCCACAACACCTGGGAGAAAATACTAAAAGACAATTATAAAATACAAGAAGAAACTTATTTTGAAAACGTACAAGGGCCCGCCAGAGAGGGAATCCAGAGTGTTGTACATAAAACTAAACAAAGTGAAAAAAATTGAAAAAAAAAACACACAAAAAAAGCCATAGCCATTCACCTACCCTCCGGCTAAAAGTATGTCTGAAGTGCCAGACGAAGCGTCACTGAAAGATATTCCATAGGAATATACTCAAGATATTAGAAATATCTTATGTTAGGAAACTCTACAGGGGCACCTCACATTTCCCTTACCAATATTAATAAATTAGCTATATTTGGCTCAACATTATAATGATTGCCATACGCGCGTTACTCACCTGTTTAAGTAACAAAGAGAATGCCGCCATAAGAAAAATAGAGAACCTTTGTAATAAGCTCAATGCTGTTGAAGCAGCAATAACCTTCAAACAAGACCTGTTTGAAAGATGGTCTCCTTCATTATTATTATTATTATTATTATTATTATTATTATTATTATTATTATTATTATTATTATTATTATTATTATTAGTTTTATTACTATTAAGATTGTTATTATTATAATTATTATCATTATTATTATTATTTAGCTATTTTTGCCATCATAATAACTGCGATACCGCTGAAAAAAGTTGTATTGCTTTGCTCAATCAATCATTTTTACCAATAGTATTTTTCTTTCCATTAAATTTTACCCTTCATAGAAGAGGCGACCATTATCGAAAAATAATCCTGTCTTCAGACCTTCAAAAAGGATTCTCACATCGCTGAATTCCTCGCTCCGTTCCATAAATACACAAAATACTCCGCATGAAATTCCGGAGTAGGAGTTGCACAAGGCAATTTCTACTCGTATGTTCCTTCCTTTAAAACACCGACAATTGATTTTTAAATGAATATCTAAGGGCCCCTTCAACCCACTCTCTTTCTTAAGGAAAATGGGATGAATGAGGAAGAAATTTCTCACGATTTCCGGAGTCATTGCAAGTCACTTTGGCAACATGATGACGTCATCGAGGCTTCAAGAATCCACGAAAGAATGATCGATATGGATATATTTAATTTTTAAAAATCCTTTAAAGCGCTTTTACTTGTATTATAATATTTGGCCTGAAAGAAAGGTTGTATATTAAGCATAATACACATATACAGTTCCAGGTAAGTGAAATTGATCTAAATATTACATAAAATGATACAGTCTTTCAAAACACAAAGCAAATATTCCTTAGTCATCCAAAGGAAGATTCTCACTCTGACTCCTGGATTGTCCGAAGTAAAGAGCCTCAGGTCTTCCATTTGTTATGGAGCCAAATCTGACTCCATAACATTTGGTGTCCTGAGAGTCGTTTTCGGCTCATAGTCCTAAGAGGGAGACCCCGTGTGGTGGGTCAGAAGTCCCTCTTAGGATTCCCCGAATGAGGACTACCTCTCGGTTTGGGGTTCCGAGACAGGACAAGTTTCTGACGTCCCCCGACAATCCAGGAGTCCAGACTCCACTCTCTTTCTTCTTCTTCTTCTTCTTCTCCTCAGGTTAATCCACTATTATCATAGTGGTGGTTTTTTTTCATCAGCCTTCTCCTGCTGTTTCTCTCATTGTTGATCTCCCTTCGTTCATTCCGTTTGTTTGTCTCTCCTTCTTCTCTTATGTCTTCCACATCTACGTTTCCCTTACACTTCTACTTTTCATCATCTGTACTTG
This sequence comes from Macrobrachium nipponense, assembly GCF_015104395.2. Lineage (NCBI taxonomy): Eukaryota > Metazoa > Arthropoda > Malacostraca > Decapoda > Palaemonidae > Macrobrachium > Macrobrachium nipponense. The sequence continues at coordinate 55,390,122 of NC_061092.1, forward strand.
TAACCTCTTACTCACCACCTCCACTGGTCATCAGGTGCCCTTTAAATCATCTTCATCTGGATTCTTGGGTTTTCCTGACTTTGGCTGATCCTCTGATGTTTTCATTTGTTACCAGACCTCCGGCCTCTAGTATACTGATTATTCAGCTTTGATTTGCAGGCACCATCACACTTACACGTTCAAGCAATAATGCACTGCATTATGACCTAAAAAGTTTACATGGTGTTTTACTACTTTAAAAAAATAGTTGTATCTTTTCAGTTATCTTTTTCTTTGCCCTCTGTGGGTATTGGTCTTTATGAATAGGGATTTGCATTCTGAATAATAATAATAATAATATCATATGCTTGCCAATCTCAACTGTCTATCTCAGATGACAATTCTTGAATGATATTATTTTACATATTTTCTGAATTTTCTTCCTAATGGCTTCAGCAGTAATCATGTAATAGAGATACCGTTAACTTAGTTACAGATTAATTTCATGATTCTTAAAACTAATTCACAGCAAAAAATCTCATCCATAATTCAACTATAAGAATCATGTTCACTTCAGAAAGGTTTTACTCAAGGAGAAAAGACGAAATATTGCTTAATGTCAGACTAAATGGCTCAGATTTAACACTAGAACAGCCAAGGTCCTACATCTACCATTTAAAGGCGAGCAGTCATTTTGACTGCTTTTATAAAAACAGTATCTAATTTCCCAATAAAAATATGATTAATAGTTCTATCGTGGCTTTATATCATAAAGTAGATAATTTAATGATGTTACATTAAGCAAAAAAATTAAACTTTCCAGTTTGGTTTGTCTATTGAAAAGCATACAATAATAGCAAAGTGCATTAGGAAAGTCAAAGCAAATAATGAAATGTACTATATATTGGATTATGGGAAGTCATTTCAGGTTTTACTTGATATCAGACAACCAATGAGTAGAATTAACTGTACTGATTATTGGAAATAATGTCTATATTAAGTGGAATATAGTTATTAGAATTACAAATACAAGTAAGACAAAATTTGATGTTTGGTTGCAGCAGTCCATTTTTTTTCCACACATATTTCTAATTAATATATTTCATTTTATTTTTTTTTTTCGAGCTCATAATTGTTCTGTTGTTAGTTGGACATACAGGTCTGCCACCGCTTCCGTTTCTCATTGGCTTTCCTACTAGCCTCTTCCAAATTCTTATCAAAATGCTCGTCACTTTCAGCGATCTTTTAATTAGCAAAAGAAGTCGCCATTCCTCTTGCTAATTCATTACCTGTGAATAGAATATCCATGCAGTGATACCTGCAAGATAGAAAATATTGTAGAACAAATGCAGAGGCCAACGTTTTGGAAGGGGCACCTCGTGGAATAATGACATGCCATTGGGCAAGAATGTCTACTCCCAAATTTTGTTACATTATAATACTCAACTGTTTCTGGCTTTTTCTCCGTCCATCTCCGACTGAAAACGGAACGATGGAAGTGACTGAGTATAATGATGGTCTTGATTATTTGCTAGTTTTGGTATATGTCAATGTTGCGTCATTATTCTTCAGCAGATGTGATCTAGATGACCTCTCCCTTATTTTATTTGAGGTGGAATTTCTCTACGGGCTCGATTCATTATGCCAATATTTGTGTTTTTTTTTGCTTTCAAATGTTCAGCTAATTGAAGCAATGTTTAGGCTCATTTGCTGTCGAAATTAATATTTTCCCAAGTAATGAAATGCGGTCAACATATAAGTACTTTGCTTTGTATCATGCCATGTACTGGGTAATAGGACATCTTCATTTCGAGAGAATAAGCGTTTTATCAATTGTGATGTTCTCGTGCAACTTATAATCAGCTCTGCAATATTCAATAAAGCTATCCTACACTTCAGAAATATGAGCAAAATTTATCTATGCACAACGTTCCGGCTCATTGTTTTTACGTCAGATTTTTCTAAACTGAGGGAAAATCATGAAATATTCCCAGATTAAAAATCAACAGTACATTGTGCATCAATTTACTTCAAATATGGATCAAGGAAATATATTATTATTATTATTATTATTATTATATTATTATTATTATTATTATTATTATTATTATTATTATTATTATTATTATTATTATTATCCCTGAAATTGACTGCTCCTGATGAGTAATAGGCGGCGCAATACTCGCCAGTTGTAATAGCAGAGAGAAAGATATTATTAAGAAAAACAGGAGATTCTATTTACAAAGTTGAATGCAGGCTGATGCAGCATAAATCTTTCAACTAAGAACTTGTTGGAATTTTGAAGGGGTTCCTTCCGAATTACCAATATTATTATTATATATTATTATTAGTATTTATTATTATTATTTTATTATTATTATTATTATTCAAAGTAATGGCTAATTCAGCAGCGTTACGCTTGTAGAAATTAATCTCTATTTTTTCGAGTAGAGACTTTTCTGTGCTACTTAAACAAGGCAAGTAGAGCGCCTATGGAGGTCATTCTCTGATACAGGGTCAGGAGTGGTGTATATATTTCTATTACAATCTTCTTACAGGTAAACTACAGTACCCATACTTATCAAAGTCAATAACGATTTCTCTCTCTCTCTCTCTCTCTCTCTCTCTCTCTCACTCTCTCTCTCTCTCTCTCTCTCTTTTAGCGTAACACTGCTGAAGTAGCCATTATTTTAAAAAAAAAAAAAAGTATGCTCCGAGAGAGGGTCATGTTTCTTCCCAATTTATTAGTATTATTATTATTATTATTATTATTATTATTATTATTATTATTATTATTATTATTATATTTGAATGTTATAAATTCAACGATAAGTGCCTTCGAGTTTCCTGTGCTATAAGTGTAAACTGAAACTAGAACAATGAAATAACTTTAGCCTCCCTTAATGATTTTAAGTCATTTCCAATTAAAATTTAATTAACGTTTTGCATACAGAAGCTTAGAGCCGCTCATGAAATTTTTATAGGGATACAATTTTCGTTCTTAAACAAAAATAGTGAGGTTATTTATTTATATTTTCAGTTAAAATGCTATGGTGTTTGCCTATTTTTTTTAAATTAGGAATTCAAATAATTTAGACATAATAGACAATAACAAATACTAAGTAGTTATCTACTGAAAACAATCTAAACAGTTATAATTTTTTTACCTTCATTTACAATGATACCTATATCAGGACCTTGATAGTCCTGTATTTTATTTTCCTAAAGCAAAGAAAAGCCGATGGGAAGGATTAACATTGCACCGATATGGGCTTCATTCCTCAAAGGCAACTTGAATAAGACGATGAAGGAAAAAAAAGAGTTGGGAAGACCTCAGTGAAACGACAGACTCGCTTGGTCAATGATGGACGTTTGGAAGAGTTTGGGGAAACAGAAGTAAGAAAGAATTCCTTGTGCTTTATACTAGAGTAAAAAAAAAAAGTCGCAGAGTGAATAGAAAAATGAAATGACTGGCTGGTATTACGAGGCAGACCGTTAGAAGGAAATATAAATGCAGCACAGCCTAGGATTTCATCCACAAAAAATAATAAAATACTCTCTTTGTAGAAGAAAGGGAAAGTCTGTCTGTGATTAAGTAAGGTTCTCAAAAATATGAATTCATTCTAATTTAGTAATGTCGTGAAAGAGAAAAAAATTGAATCACACCAAATATGAAGGCAAAACTCCAGCATACCTAAGCATAAGCTCGACAAATGGCTACATTTGTTTGTAATAAGGAATGGAGTGATATTACAACTGTAATTATAAGAATTCTCCAAAATAAGATTAGAGAAATTTATATTACGATTATAGTTAGTAAGAAAGATTAACACTATAATTATACATAATAAAATCCGAGTGGACCTTTATAGTTTGTCCAACCCGGGTGGGGTTCGAGGTAGGTAAGTGATCGGGAAGATAGGGGAGACATGACACATCCACCCTCCTCCCGGAAACCTGTTTGTCCTACCTTGTTGCAGGCAAGGTAATTAGGTGATTCGTTAAGTAATGTACTGGAACCTTTTACCTCCGTTGGCATACCGGATGTTTTGTCCTAATTTGCTCTTATTTGAAATAATGCCTTCAAAATAATGTGTTTCACCTATTATGTCCTCGATGAGATTGGATCGAAGGCAATAATTCGTGTGATCAAACGATATTGCCCTTAATTCTTCTCCCTGATCTTGTTTCATGCGTGTGCACCCTTCGACTGAGTGGACATGATAGAGAGAGAGATAGAGAGAAAGAAAATGTGTTTGTGCTAGATGAAAAGATTTCTAGCTGCCGCTTTTTTTTTTATTCCTTAGCGTTCGTAGAAATTCAAATCATGTCAACGTTTGAACCAGCACGAAGAGAATTCCGAGCTCTATTCTTCTCGAGACGACGTCTTTCCAGATGAAAAGTCTGGTCCATCTCGTGAAGGGATCAACTTGGAATTTCCGCAGCTGTTTGATGGCTTTCGTCCCTCGGAAGGAGATAAGGAAGGAAAAGATGAAGAGATGTCAATCCGTGAAGACTATTGGTTCTTTTATTTTCCAGTTTCTGCTTTTTTTGTTTTAATGTAGATTTTATGACTTACCTGTTATCTCTGTATAATATATTTTCTTTATTTCTGAACTATTCTTGTATATTCCGAACTTTACTTTCAAACGAAACATTCTAATTCGCATTTTTTTCCAGTTCTTTCTTCGTTGACACTTTTTCTTTCGTTTCTTTATCAGACTCGCAAACCCTAATGCTCCTTGGTTTCGAGTCTTTGCTTTCGTCATCTTACTCATCTTACTTTTTAAAGCCTGAATTCCAAACACGTCTCTAGCCTCCTCACCATTTCTCTCTCTCTCTCTCTCTCTCTCTCTCTCTCTCTCTCTCTCTCAATAAATTCAGTTTCTCCCCATCGTGTGAACATAAATATGTAAAATATCTCTAACATTAAGTATGGTTATTTAATGCCAATGAGAAATATGACAGTATCGAGGGAGCTGATACTGTCATATTTCTCATTGGCATTAAATAACCATACTTAATGTTAGAGATATTTTACATATTTATGTTCACACGATGGGGAGAACGTTCATGAATTCATGATCACATTGTTGATATAATAACTGAAATCCTGTGAATTCTTCGCATGTTATTTGATTTAATTAGTTGCTAGAGGTTTGGAAACCGGGAACCTCATTTCGCATGTGGAATTCATGTGTTTCTTCGTTATCTTCTTCTTCTTCTTATTTGTTTCTTTGTTTTTTTTTTTGTTTTTTTTTGTTTATCACAGTCATCCAATTCGTGTAGGTGGTTTCTATAGTGTTGGGTTCCGGGTTGAACCCTGTCTCCTTAGGAGTCCATCAATTTTCTCACTATGTGCGCTTTATCTAGTAGTACACTCTTCTGAATGAGTCCTGGAGCACCTTCGGCAACTAGTTTTTCCAGGTTCCTTTTCAGAGATCTTGAATTGTGTCCAGTGTTCCTATGATTATGGGTACAACTTCCACTGGCATATCCTGTACCCTTTTATTTCTATTTTAAGGTCTGAATACTTATCAATTGTTTTTCTTCTCTTCTCTCTCTCTCTCTTTCATTATTATTATTATTATTATTATTATTATTATTATTATTATTATTATTATTATTATCTGGTGGTCTATCTGATACCTAGGTCTAGCCTAAAAGATGGCCATATGAACAGTTTCTCAATTAATTGTAATTTGCAAAACCTGCAGTAAAATATCAAAAAAATAGGTCAAGTACTGACATTTCAGTTATTGTTCTGTGACGATGTGGCTCCAAAACAATAACAAGACAGCTGTCTCTGTCACACTTTAAACCTCTGAGTCAACGTTGAACTTAAGTGTAAGCTATTACCGCCTCCATCTTAGTTAAATGGTGAATGTCTCTGAAAAAGTGAGCCTTCATGCATGATAATCACAATATTCCTGTCTGAACTGTAACGATGGCATATAACATTTCATCTCCTTCATATATCGAAGCGACATTTGCTGCGAAAAGGATTTCTTTAATGAATTTTTAGTCAATCACAGTAATTGCGTTGGTTGTAACAGATGTTTTATTTTTTTTATTCAGTTTCATCCTCAGTAAATTATCCTCGCATTTTGACAAGAAGTTGTTCAGGGGACAGCTACTAAATATCTGGAGGAAAAATCAAACTTATATAATTTATGTTTTTCGATTTTCACTCCACTCTGTGTATGTTACAGTTCGTCCAAGCTGTGTCATTATTTGGGATTTTTTTTTTTTTCTTTTTACCCTCCTAAAAACCTAAAAAAAAATTCTGATGCGGTAGATATTAACAATATAATTTTTGGTGCAAAGAATTCTAATGATTTTTATATAAAAAAGAAATCAGACTAGCTAATGGTATCTCTTCCTACGAGATCAAATGTTTATTGGAATGTAATCAAGTGAAGCTGATCCAGTTTTCCGAGAGACTTTGTGAGATTAAAACTGCATTATATTACTCCAATTTCTGCAGCTTATTTACTGATTTTGTCATACCACGTCTTACTGAATAAAAGCAAACACCTCTCAGGGGCAAAAATAAAGCAGCAACAAGAGAGACAAAGAAGAAAAGAAACTTAGGGAGATAAAAAAATAACAACAAAACTGGTATCCATTGTTCTATTTGCAATTCCGTCGAAAGTTTACGGCTGCTGTGCTGCCAGATCCGTCGACTTCCCCAATTCCGTCCCCGACCCCAACCGCCCAACTCCATTATCAATCTTTACTGCTAATACTGGTTCGGAGGAAGTGAAATTGAAAGTATTACTATTATTTCTAGAATAGGGCTCACCGACATGATTTCCTGTCAGAAAAGAATTTATAATATTGACTTTATTCCCGATAATTTTGCATCTGTAATGGAAATGGAAATGGTATCGTGAAGACGAAATGAAACATCTCCCCCAAGATTACGGGAATAAATCAGCAAGAAACAAATAAAATAGTATTTATGTCTTACATTTTTTTTTTTTTTCCTAATGAAGAGGTTAACATGACTATGCTGGGTGTTACGAACCCCGAGAGGCCGCTCCAAGTTCGACATGAAAATAAACAAAACGAATTCAACACCAACAGTTGAAAACTGGGGATACGAATATAGGAAGATACACAAACACAACAAAGGTTTATTTACAAGCTTACTAACAAAGATAAAATGCAGAACGGTATTTCCTATTTACATAAAAAGGGTTTAATATGACTATGCTGTTTTTTTTCATAAAGATTATCTTTCAAAACAACATATAAAGAGAAATTGAAATTACAATCATACATTTATTATTACACGATGTAAGATGATAAAGGTTTTTTAATATGCAAGGAATAGTGATTTACACAAAGAAAGCAGAACTAATTATGTTATTTTCCAAAGATTATCTATACTTAAACAAAGGGTTCTAGAACAATCTTACGAAAGATGGTGCAATCCTTCCACGTGATTTCTCAGCAAAGACATACACATTTGAAACGAGTCATGTATGTTGTATGCTCTACATGTTCCAAACAGAACTCCCTTATCAGAGGTGTTGAACATGTTACGCAAACAAAAGGATGGAACCTCGAGCTTCCTTATCTGAGCAATGACAAGTTATGGAAACAATTTCTAGCTTGGAACAGAAAATGTTAATCCCTCTCTTTTTACATTCTACGTTATATACTTAACTTTTTGAAATTATATTATGTGAAATCTGAACATACATTTTAGAACATCCCATAAATCTAAGCTAAATGAGGAATCTGAAAATGTTGCGAACAGTCTTCTAACATTTCATACAGTCAAAGAGAGGAAATATTTGTTATGAAAGTATATATATATATATATATATATATATATTATTATATATATATATATACATGATATATTATGTGTCTATATTATATAGTATAATATATATATATATATAGATATATATATGGAAAAACAATGATTTTACGGTAAAAAACAAACCACTCAATTACCTTAGCAGCCACTTATCTTAGAAGAGTGGCATTTGACCAGAAATTGTGTCTCTCGTGAAGAAAGGAACCGTTTCAGTTCTTTTTCCAAAGACGCTCTTCCTGAAATAGACTTCAGATAACACAAATCCCAATTTAGTTTCATATTCAATTTTGTTGTGAATGAATTTCGATGGTATGGAAAGTCACATGAAACATTCACGTCTTTCTGTATTTGGCTGGTTCGATTTATTTTTTATTTTTTATTTTTTTTAATTATGTAAGGCAAGGCATCAACTGTTAACTTTAATTGTAATTTTTTGTAGCTGAGGTAATTAAGGCAAAGGTTCCATATGTCTTTATCACTTTCATATAAAACGAGTAAGCAATAAATTGCACTCAAACCCCACCCTCGTGCAAGAAGACTCGTTTGTATTTTTAAGTATTGATATTAAATATTACATATATATAATAATAAAAGGTCAGTTTGAAACCTTCTTTCACTGACATTGTAATAACCAGGTCATTTATAATTGTCTTTAATGATGCACATCAAAATTCCATGTTATAATAACCCTTGGGGAACGTTAGTGGGTTTTAATTATGAAAAATTGATTGGAACAAAAAGTTGGTCGTTGCACTGACTTTTGCCGCGTTAATTAGTTAGTGGTGGTCTTTCATTAACATTCAGTGTACTTCTTTGTTCTTGATAGAGCAAAATACGTTTTGAAATCGGATGCACTCGAATGAACTTTGTATCGCCATTTCATGACATGATATGGCATTAACAGTTTTCAGTGTCGGTGAGAGATGGAAAATTGGTGCCATGCCTTCCGAAAAAGATGAAAAAAATAAAAAAGTAAATATAAAAATAAAATAAAAAGAAGAACACTGCTTCTCTTTTGTTATTAAACATGGCAAATTACTTTCTGGTAGATGCAAAATAAACAGCAGTTACTGCAAAATAAGAACGTCATTGAGTATCTTTTTTATCATATGCAACGAAACAACTATGGTCGTTGAAGCCGACTTAGGTGATTAATGAATTATATTTGTCAAAGAATGAGCAAAAGAGGTTTGGTTATTAGATAATACAGGGAAACATTTTGGACAAATTTCCATCCATAATGGACACTACTGAGAGAAAACATACCCTGCTTATCTATCCACACCCACACACACACACACATTATACATATAAAAAGGTAACGAACCGCACTCTGTTCTGCAGGTTCTTAAATGCAAAAGAGGAACGGAACTGGAGTACCTGGCAACAGGTAGCAAACAAAGGCGGAAGGAGCTTAATTAACAAAACCACAAAAGTGACCAAAAGCTCATTTCTTATATACAGTCATTTACATTTGGTGGAAGTGAGTCAGGTGAGAAAAGCTTAAAGTGACCAATTGAATAAACATTAGAAAAGGAGGAATTATATATTTAACAGAGACCGCAACATATAAAATCCAAGTGTAAATACAACCTTAAGTAAATAAATAACAAACATTTACAGACAGTACACAATTAACGAAATAAATAATACACTAGCAGCATAATGAACAGCAAAATAAAATGTTTACAGCAAAAAACAAACAACATAATACAAGTGCAGTAAAACAAACAAGACCAAAGCAGCAAACCACAAAAGCAGACAAACTCGAAGAGTTGTCAAGACAATCTACTGCCAACGAGGATCCAGACCAAAAACAGGACGAACATTGCGGGCGAGGAAACCTTTATAGTAGTTGTCATTTTGATTCTAAATGAAATTCCTTGAGTGCTCTCTTTCCAGGGCCTATACCTTTTCCTCAACTTGGTTGGTTTTAGACAATTATATAACTTTCTTTAATGTAAGTTTACTCCTGTTTTTAATATTCCTAATGTAACAAAAGAAGTTGGCTTTTACTTTTGTATTCCTTTTTTATCATGATGAGTCTTTTTATGTTCACTTAAATGACTTATTCATCGGCACCTTCCGGCAGTTAACAGTAGTTATATCCCAAGAACCCGTTAAAGACAAACTAAGCTCCTTGATGACTTCCTATGTGTTTATTTATATAACTTGCCCCAAATGTGAGGTGTGGAAATAAGTGGGGCTTCTCGTCGCCTACTATAAGTGAGAATTTATTGTCATCGGGGATTTAGTTATAGAACGGGTACTACTATGAGATTCAGGGCCTCTGTACAGGCGTTTTTTTCGCGATAACTTTTTATCTATGCATTTCATAAATATAACGCTTATTCAGAATACATATTATATCTACACATAAATTTTGACTGTATTCTGCATTACGTAGGTTGAATAAATTTGGTACTTATAATGTAAAAGTGACCTTTTTGAAGACGGGCCAACTTACTCAGAGAAAAGGTTTTGAACGCACTCGTTACGTAACTTATGACATCATTTCTTCCCTCTTTCTCGATGGATGATTGGCTGTACGTAACGAAGGCTAAACCTCTGGCAACAATGACATACAAATTTAAATACAAGCAAAGCAGTACACCTTTATGAAACTCTGGAACCTCTCCACTGATAATTGTCATAATGAACAAACCAACAAAATATGTTATTAAATACAAAAACACTTCGATTATTAGTCTAACTCCCAAAATAGGTTTCCTAAGAAATTACAGTCTACTTTATAGGTCACAATCAGATTGACAAGATGCAGGAATATATTTGCTGGTAATTTTCAAAAACATAGTAGACAAGCTTGATTTGAAAACTGCTATAATCCAATGTCAAGCATTTTTATTTATCGGCTATCTACCTATTTACTGAAAAAAAAAAAACAGCCGGTACCGTATATTGGCTTTAAACCTTCACCAATAATTATCGTCAGAATGATGACTTCATGAGGCTCACCCCCACTTTCGCCTCGTTATAACTTCAGGATAACACTGAAGCTACCATGGGCACTGTTGGATTAGAAAATTTAACATCTAATTTCTCGAGTAGTTGTAAGAAGTGCTAAATGATCCTCAAGGATCCCAGCATTTGGCCTAAAACGTTTAATTCATGTATATTACTGCTATACTGTTTCGGCACTACTGCTACTGTAGTACTACTACGCTAGCACTATACTCCACCCACATCTATGTATCGTTCCGCCATTCATAAAGTCTTTGGGTTTCAGAGCCGATGGAGTTTCTGCCTGGTGGATGGGCGGGGCAACATTTCGTCAAAAGGGCTGTTTACCTCGCTTACGTAATGAATGTTTTTCGACTCTTGGCTCGTAATCATTGGCCATGGCGTCGGCTAGATCATTTTTACTCTATAAAAATTAAAACTACCGGGTTTTAGGTTGTTGATAATGCTGACAAAATGTGTGGTTGTAAAATATACATATGTCAACTTTCAGCTACATCCGATGCTTTGACAAGGAGCAAAGTCCAAAAAACCGTGTTACAGAGACCATGAATCTCATAGTAGGTTAACTAATCCAGGATTTTCTAATGGCAAGAAAGGTAAACAAGATATAGAATATAAAAATGTCAAAATTCATCCTCACTTCATCATTTAGCAAATAACTAAAACATTACATATGAAGAAGCTTGTCCCCTTTTACTTTTAAACCCAAAAAATAGTTTACAAGACTGTAACTGTCTTGATTTTGCCACTGCATTTGTTGTTAAATGTCATTCAGTTCATGAACAGCTCCTTCAGTTCCTTGTTCTATGTTGGTTGACAGTTACGCTTCGCTTGTCCCATATATGATTGGATTTACTGATAATTAGAAATATGTTTTTTTTTTTTTTATTAAATCTTTGACTTGAATATGCGAGGGAGGGGCACTAAGTGTGCTGCAGAACTGCGTCGTAGACAATATATTTGTCCTTATTAATCCTTTGCTATTGAGTATGCAAAAATTGATGAAATATATTTAGTGTATGTATATATATATATATATATATATTGTAAATATATATAAATATATATATATACTATATATATATATATATACATATATAGATATATATATACTATATATATACTATATATATATATATATATATATATATGTATATATATATATTCATATATATATATATATATATATATATATATATAACGATATATATGTATATATATTTATGTGTAATGATATATATATATATATATATATATATATATATAGATATATATATACTATATATAGATATATATATACCCATAGATATACTAATATATATAGATATATATATATATAGATATATATATATATATGATATATATATATATATATATATATATATATATATATGATATATTATAATACGATATAGATATATATATATATATATATATATATCATATATTAGATATATAATAGAGATATATATAGGTATACATATAGATATAGATATACATATATATATATATAATAGTATATATATATAGATATATATATATAGATATATATATATATATATATATATATATTATATATATTGACTATATAGATATATATATATAATATAGATATATATATATATATATCTATATATATTAATATATTTATATTGATATATATATTTTTTTATATATATATCTATATATCTGTAATATATATATAAATATATTATATTAGTACTAATATTATATATATATATAATATTAATATTATTTCTTATATATATATATATATATATATTCGAGCGATACAAATGTTTTAATATCTAATTCGCTCTACCTCGGAATTAATTATTTTCATATATGCTTGACCGAAGGGGAATTTTTTCTTGATAATAGACTTGCCTGGATCGGGGCGCGAACCAGGATCCTTTCAAATCCAGGAACGTCAGTGAAGCTTTTACCTACTTCACTACTATATATATATATATATATATATATATATATATATATATATATATATATATATATATATATATATATATAGTAGTGAAGTAGGTAAAAGCTTCATTGACGTTCCTGGATTTGAAAGGATCCTGGGTTCGCGCCCCGATCCAGGCAAGTCTATTATCGAGAAAATATATATATATATATATATTATATATATATATATATATATATATATATATATATAGTAGTGAAGTAGGTAAAAGTATATATAATATATAGTATAAAAAGTATATATAAAGTAGGTACATATATATATTCTTTACAAATTTTATTATGATTTCCGTGTACTGTAACTTTGCTTTCCAGATAGATATTATTTCTCCATAATTTCTCGCATTCGGCTCAATATTTCAGCAGCTTCTACCTTTGTCTATTCTTCTTTTCAGCTCTAAAAGATTTGTAATATCTTCTATACAGCAATGAATACCTAAAGATTTTATAACATGGTCATGGTACCTCATTGTCCTAAAAGAAAAACAATAATTAGTTCAGAATATTACAAGTATTGTAGTTCTATTCCCTTTCTCGCCTGCTTTTATAATAATCTTTCTGCTAGCTATAATTAAAACCTGGATTAAACTGCTTCCATAGCCTGGTCAGTTTCTTCATCTAGGATTCATTGGTTCTGTCATTTGCTTCTTCTACGTGCAGGTTTTTTTCATTTATGTACGTGTGAGTCTGTTATACCTTCGCTCCTTCGTTGAGTTTTTACGAGGTGGACAACAACACACCAACGATTTCTTATTTCTCTAATTGCTTTAATCTTCATTGAGCAGTCTTATCACGAATGGAACAATAGTGTGAATGACCTAGTACTCTATGTAAAACACTATACACGCGTCTTCAATCTACACATCTCCGAATTATGGATATTTATTTATTAGTAAAATAAAAAAATTAATAACAACTTAAGGAGGTCACACAGTTCCGGCGAAAACAGTTTTTAGTTTTCTCTAGTAAGTTTAAGTTAGTGAGGTCTCCTTTTGATTTGATTTATTGTAATTACGTGACATTTTGTAATAATAATGATAAATATTAATAACTTGACTAAGTACACATCCTGATCTTGGTCCAGTTCTTCGAAAGACGTAAAAGTTTACAGAAGAATGATTTTACTTTAATTTTCAAGGGAAGTCATCCAAAAGGTATGTGACTAAATACTAAAATATGCAGATGATTCTGATCTTTAACGAACTCAGATTACTGGGATGTTTTTTTGCAAAGATGAATCTGTCCTGTGTCGAAAGCCAGTTGATTATAAGGACTGATCGTCCTTTTTTAAGTGATTAGGAGGTTATATAGGATAAGACTCAATTCATTATCTTAAATCCCAAACTCACCAGCCTGGAGGAAACAAACTGATGTATGTTTTTTAGTGAAAAGAGATTTGCTGGAGATATTTTTCATCGTTATTTGACAGAAACAGAGTTCAGAGGTAAAGGTGAACGAACGGCTTTAAATGGAAAACATAAGGAATAATGGGTGAAGAAGTGGGTTTGTTAAAATGCAGAAATGTAGTAGGACTGAGTAAAATTTCAGGATGAGGTCCGAGAGACAGCCTGGAGTATTTGTGGGTGTAAGGGAAGTATGAAGAGGGAATCTTAAGCAGAAATCCTTGACTAAGGAAGAAGGCGTTGTTGGAAAAACGATATAATATTTAAACTGCAATTACATTAAAAAGGAGATATCTTGTGCAGGTATATAGAGAAAATATCATGATAGTCAAGCTAAGAGAGGAAGGCACCCAATGGAAGTAAAGGGGTGAATATAAGCCAGAACTATACAGAGAACAAGAGTCTCTTCTACAGGGAAGTAGATAGAGAAAGGTGTATGAATAAAATGAATCACAGAATACAAGATATAAATACAGACTCATCTTGAGAAAAAAATAAAAAATGTATTCCTGGATCGAGGAGGTAATACTTTGAAGTTGGAGAGTAAAGAAGAGGTAGAATTCCATTATTAAGTACAGAACTGGTTGTGTAGATAATTGTTGAGGATGTAGGATGGGTATTTAGGATGTTAACTGATGGTAAGACATCAGGAGTGGATGAGTTTTGTAGTACAGCAGAAAACTTGAGATATAATACTGACTAGGGCGTGTAAGGTGTGTGTATGAATGAATGAGTGAAAGATTGGGAACGAATTGGAGAGAGGAATAATTGTTCTATTGTATAAGAGTAAAGGTACACATGAAGCCCCCAGGAACCGTAGAGGAACGCCATTATTTGTTGTACAAGAAGAGGTATATGTCTAATCTTATTTCAGAAAATGAGATATGTCATACCTTTTGTTTTAGGGGCGAAAACAGTGTTGTTCTCTCTCTCTCTCTCTCTCTCTCTCTCTCTCTCTCTCTCTCCTTTATTTTCATCAATAGTTCTTTTTCCCATTATTTCGTTTTAAAAGTTTATATGATGTGCCACAACTAAGTTTGTTATGCGTGCCTGATGTTCCTAGATCTTTCCATAGAAGATGAATTGTTGGGATCAATTAGGAGGTTAGATTGTCATATCTCCGCTGAGCTCCAATGACAGGTCATGCTGAATTCGTTGATATCAGTTGTGAATATCCAGGTTGATATGCATTTTGCTATTCCATTTTTCAAATATCGAGAATTGAACCAAAGATAAATAAGAATTCTCCAATGAAACTAAATGTGTAGATTGAAGACAAATTTAGCAACAATGTATTATGATCGGACACTTCTCTGTTGCATTTTAGGTGCTGCTATCATTACGATAGATTGCCACCTAAATGGATCCAGCACCAACTTCATACCTAAAAAGGATTTTGACGTCCCCTCTGATAATTTTTGATTAAGTGAAAGAACTGTATAACAAAGATATATTTGTGGGCACAATTTTCAGTGTCGAAAATGATAAACCAATGATTGCAGGTCCACAATAATATCGCATGTGAAGTATATAAAGTGTTTTAATGATAATAGCTTTCGAACCCTGCACCAGGTTCATCCTCAGCAAAGTGAACATTATGAATTTAAAATCTTTCGAAGTAAACTTCTGAATAGGACAATTATTCCACTATGACGAACGCAAATGAAGGAAGCGCTCAACAAGCCCAACTAGGTGATTCCGTTGTTGTTCGAATTCCTGCTGGTTATTCTGCTGGAACGTCTTGTTGGCTGTGATGATGCTGCACGGTGTTCCCTTGGCGATGCGGCTGTAATAATGCTGGACATCACGTCCCCCGTGTTGTAATCTGTCTGAGGGAGGAGAGCAGAAGAGGGGGCAGCATCAGGCGGAGAAAAAACAGAGCTTGTCTTAAGATTAAAATTTTTAACAAAGTTTTTAAGAATGCAAAAATTGACTAATGGGTCTTCCCCAACGAACGACTTGTTACCGTAAAAAGCTTGTCCTAAGTTTATGGCGGCACCTTCCACTATTCTTCTTGTTTGGACATTGTTATTTTTAAAAATTATGTTAGATCCATCCCAATTCGGTCTATGGTTGTTCTTAAAAGCATGGGAGACTATTGCATTGTTCTGTGCATGAAGTGCATATGCTCGTTTGTGTTCCTTTAATCGGGTCGGTAATCCTCTTCCACTTTCTCCAAAATATTTTTCCTTGCAGTCATGACAGGGGATTTCGTATACTCCAGGAATGATAGTATTCTTATCGTTTTATTGTTGTTCTGATTAGTTTATGGCTAATGGTGTTTGGGTATTTGAAACTATTTTGGTATCTTTCTGGCTACTGTTAACGTAATTACATAATTTGTCGAGGTTGGGATTAAATGGGAGGGGTAAGAATTTCCCCTGTTGGGTTTTTCCTTGGGGTTGTTAACAGGACGATAAATGCTTTCTTAGCTCGTGAAATGGCTTTGTCAATAAAATGATCGGGGTATCTTAGTCTTCTAAAAGTTGATCGTATGTGCTGATTTCTCCATCGACAAACTCCGGGTCGCATATTTAAAAGCACGTAGGGCAAAGTTCATTACTACATTGCTCTTAATGTTATTAGCATGGAATGAATAAAAATGTATGTAACTTTTCTGAGTTGGTTGTTTTGCGATACACCGAGAATTGAAATTTATAATTATTGTGATCTCTAATGACTAGTACGTCCAAAAAAGGTAGCTTATAATCTACTTCTCTCTCTATTGTGAATTTTATGGAGGGGAGAATACTGTTGGCTATTTCTAATAATCTGTTTAAGTTCTGATCGTTTCTTCGGATGACAACGAATATGTCGTCTACATACCTAACCCAGAGCAATGGTTTTAATGTATAATCACACCTGTTTAAGATTTCCCTTTCAAACAAACTCCCATACATAGATTTGCAAGTACGGGGGACAAGGGGAACCCATAGCTACACCTTCCTTTTGGGCAAATCCTTGGTTATTGAATTGGAACACTGTGAGGTTACGCATAATTTAATAAGTGCAAAGAATTGGTCTACTGGAATAGGAAAACTAATGTTGCCAAGATCATGTTCTTTTCTTTTAGATTAGTTAGTACATAGTCTAAGGGGACATTTGTAAACACAAAGCCGAACATCAAGGCTGGCCATATTGCCGTCAACACTACCTAACTCCCTAACGCGCTGGATGAATTGATGTGAATGTTGAAGGTGAGCACTTGAAAATGTTCCTAGGAAATTACTGAGTACTTGAGTGAGCCAAACAGCTAGGTTGTTCTGTGGAGACCCTCATGTAGCAACAATTGGTCTCAAAGGGCATCCTGGTTTATGTATTTTGGGTACTCCATAAAAATAAGGCACAGTTGGGGATTTGGAGGATATCTTAGTAAGGATTAGTTCTTTATGTGCGGTAACGGAGAGGGTGTTGGCAATTTTTCTAAGTTTCCTATTGAACTCCTGTTGCATCTTTGTAGCGGTGGGAGGCGATTCTAGAGGAGTGTATGTGTGGCTATCGTTAAGAAGGGCGTAAGCTTTTTGCATGTATAAGTTTGTATCCATTATTACTGTGGATCCTCCCTTGTCTGCTCTCATAATCCTTATGTTCTTGTTGTTCTTTAGGGCAATCAAGCTAACTGGGGTCTTTTGGGTAAAATGTTTATCACTTCGTTCTTTATACGTCATTTAATGCTGCTCCCTTTCAAAAATTCAATGTAAAATCAGAATGTTTGAAATTGAAAAGGTTAACACTACTTATTATATTTAAGATATCGGATTTATCTGTTCCTGTGCAAAACCCCATTCCCAGATTAAGGACTTCCAATTGCTCTTTGTCTAGCCTGACAGATGATAAATTATTTACTTTGTTAGTGGAGAAATCCCATTTTGATTGATCTATTATTCTGAGTAATTTATTATTTAAGCTCCTTATATGTTCCCTCGACCTGGACATTGCCACCTCACCTGCTCTATTCCTGGCG
The DNA here is from genome assembly GCF_015104395.2 of Macrobrachium nipponense. Classification (NCBI taxonomy): domain Eukaryota; kingdom Metazoa; phylum Arthropoda; class Malacostraca; order Decapoda; family Palaemonidae; genus Macrobrachium; species Macrobrachium nipponense. The sequence continues at coordinate 55,408,267 of NC_061092.1, forward strand.
AGTTGTAGTCTGGGTTCTTGAAGATGTTCACTTAGGTTTCTTAATGAAGAACGAAGATCCCGGTGAAGGGCCTCCGACTGCCACAAGGCCTCCTGTATTTTATCTTGTAGTAAGTGTTTGGCAAATGTTGGGAATTCTATTCCTGAACAAAAAGATTCCTGCGAAGCACCATTCCTAGAGATTTGGGCAAGACGTGTTCTTCCATGCACCTACGCAAGAAGTGCAATTGAGCCTTCCTCCTCAGCCATCCTGTCCACCGTAGAACAACACTCCTGTATGCCAAAAGTTCTTCTCTACTGTAGAATATGATGTCCATGGTGTAGTGTCTCGTGGAGTTTTAGTAGTGGGGCACAATTTTCAGTGTCGAAAATGATAACAAATGATTGCCGGTCCACAATAATATCGCATGTGAAGATATAAAGTGTTTAATGATAATAGCTTTCGAACCCTGCACCAGGTTCATCCTCAGCAAAGTGAACATTATGAATTTAAAAATCTTTCGAAGTAAACTTCTGAATAGGACAATTATTCCACTATGACGAACGCAAATGAAGGAAGCGCTCAACAGCCCAAACTAGGTGATTCACCGTTGTTGTCGAATTCTGCTGGGGTTATTCTGCTGGAAACGTCTTGTTGGCTGTGATGATGCTGCACGGTGTTCCCCTTGGCGATGCGGCTGTATAATGCTGGACATCACGTCCCCCGTGTTGTAATCTGTCTGAGGGAGGAGAGCAGAAGAGGGGGCAGCATCAGGCGGAGAAAAAACAGAGATTGTCTTAAGATTAAAATTTTTAACAAAGTTTTTAAGAATGCAAAATTGACTAATGGGTCTTCCCCAACGAACGACTTGTTACCGTAAAAAGCTTGTCCTAAGTTTATGGCGGCACCTTCCACTAGTCTTCTTGTTTGGACATTGTTATTTTTAAAAATTATGTTAGATCCATCCCAATTCGGTCTAGGGTTGGTTGTTCTTAAAAGCATGGGAGGGACTAGTTCGGGGCATTGTTTCCTGTGCATGAAACGTGCAGGATGCTCGATTAAAGGAACACAAACGAGCATATGCACTTCATGCACAGAACAATGCTGCCCCCTCTTCTGCTCTCCTCCCTCAGACAGATTACAACACGGGGGACGTGATGTCCAGCATTATTACAGCCGCATCGCCAAAGGTTCCCAAGGGAACACCGTGCAGCATCATCACAGCCAACAAGACGTTCCAGCAGAATAACCAGCAGGAATTCGAACAACAACGGAATCACCTAGTTGGGCTGTTGAGCGCTTCCTTCATTTGCGTTCGTCATAGTGGAATAATTGTCCTATTCAGAAGTTTACTTCGAAAGATTTTTAAATTCATAATGTTCACTGGTTGCCTGAGGAATTTGGAACCTGGTGCAGGGTTCGAAAGCTATTATCATTAAACCACTTTATATACTTCACATGCGATATTATTGTGGACCTGCAATCAAAGATATATTTATTGTAATTGGAATTTCACATCGACTTTTTATCAAATAATAATTATTTCTAGTTATTCAACCGATTACATGTGGACTTTCTGTACCCTTTGTTTACTAACTGGACTATACATGAACGGATATGCTAGTAATTAATATTACCAATATCTAACACAGATACCTTGTATTATATCTGGCCATAAAGTCGCAAATTTGGTATCTTTGAGATACTCTCGTAGGTGGGCCGATATCTATATAAGTAAATTAAGTGATGCGAGAAGTCAGAAAAAAGCACATACGATGTTGTGTGAAAAAATCTGGGAAAAGCCATGAACAGAGTAAGGAGGGAATGGCTGATGCTTGCTGATGACAATGTGTTTGGGGTTAGTGAAAACCATTGCAGAATCTAGTGAAAGAATTTAAATGTATTAGAAAGAAGAAAACATTTGCATTAATGCTACCAAAGATATGGTTCGGGGAGTTAGCTTCAGGAAACCACGACGATTAGTAGTGAATGCTAACATGGATGATGAAAAAAACGCAAGTAATTGTTTTTTATAAATGAAGCTAAAACTGAATACAATATATGAACGTAAGTTGCTAAGAACGGAGAATAATAGAATAACTGAAGCAAGGAGATTACCGTAGTCTGTGCAAATGATCGGGAGGAGACTTGAGATGTGTGTGGAAGGCAGGGTTTGCATGTGAAAAGAGATTTGAGCCATTTATCCAAAGTGAACCATGAATGCTAAATTGAGAATAAAGAAAAAACGTTAAAATATTGTGATGAATTATGTAGGATGTGTATGTTGCATAAGATAACAAAAAGGTGAAAATGTGGAGATATGTAAACAAAAAAAGTGATACAAATGTTAGTGTGGTTTGGAAGGCTCAAGATATTGTTTCAAGATGGCTCTGTAATGTAAAAAGCATAATGGACATCAATTAAAATAGACCTCAGAGGCGTCTGGAAGAAGGGAGAGAAGGAATCATAGAAGTATTAGGAGCCCTAATATTTAGTAAGTTCAGCCTGACTCAAATGTTATAGTGTCACAGGCTAAAAAAAGCGATGAAATACACAAAGGGTGTAGTAAAACCCACCCCACACAAGAGAGATGGAAGTCGGGAAATACAAAGGAAAAACAAGGGTAGGGCGCAAGGTTTTACTCCACAGCCTGCTGTCCACACATACGGCGGTCAAAGTCTGGTAAGGAAAAGATCACTGGGTAAAGGGGAATGCTGTAAAAACTGATTCCTGAAAAGAAAAGTTCTAGGGAAATCATACGACTATCTTACGAAAACTGCAGAAGGGACCAACAAATTATTATTATTATTATTATTATTATTATTATTATTATTATTATTATTATTATTATTATTATTATAGTAGTAGTAGTAGTAGTAGCAGTAGTAGTAGTAGATAGTAACAGCAGCAGTAGTAGAGCAGTTATGTAGCCAACAGGTGACATAGCATTTCAGCGAGGAAAACGAATAAGAGAAGAAATATGACGATAAAAAAAAAGCTTATTACTTCTCTTAAAAAATAATCAAGGAAAATAATACAAATTTATGAAAATAAAATTAATACTTATTAAAAAAGATACTTCTTGATAATCAAGGAAAATATACGCCATAATTTCATATAAAAATGACCATACGTACGGATCAAATACGTATTATATATAACAGCTAACTTTTAAAATAGAAAATTATAAGAATATATAGCCAAGGATGTCAAGTATATTGATTCAATGACACAATTTATAATCCTCATGTTAACAACTTTCTACATTCCAGGTAAACATTTCATTTATGTATTATGTATAATTACTTCATTAATATAAAGTTATTTATTATTTTACATATACAATACCTGTTCCATATAATAAAACTAAAGCATTGGCTCTTTGCATCAGTCTTGGTCATATTCGTAGGCCTGACAGTCGTGCTGGCTACTCACCCCAGACTAAGTCTGATGTCTTTGATCAAAGCGCTCAACATTCACTTTGGCCATTTGTGTGTGTGACAAACGGAAGCAGTAAGTCTGGCAACGGACAATTTCCTCGCTTTTGTCCGCAGAGAAAGTCTGGTCTTGTGGACGGGGCTTTGAGGACAAAAATAGATCTCGGTAGCAAAGGAAACCTCTAGCAAATTTCGGTATAAATGGGCTTTTGCCAATTATTATCGAGATGAAAAATTATTCATATGAAATAAGCCCATAGGGGCCATTGACTTGAATTCAAGCATCCAAAGAATATGAAGTTCTTTAGGAAGAAGTAGGATGAGTTAAGTGAAATGTATAAAGAAGAGATCCAACTTATTAAAAAAGAATTCAAAAAAATTAATAGATTAAGGAAAATTGATAAAAATGTACCCAAATGCAAGGAGAACAGTATTAAGGGTATTAATGTATTGCATCTTGGCTTGAAATTCTCAAGAATCAGTTGCACGAAATCCCCTGGAAGGCTGTTCCACAGTCCAACGGTGTGAGGAATTGAAGGACCTCTGAAACTGAGAAGTCGACATCGAAGTACATTTATTGCTTATTGGTGCTTCTGTCATCGATTCTAGTTAAAATAAAAGATCTTTCGGTCCCCTCCCCCCCCTCTTCTCGATGGTCCAAAGTCATGGAATACTACTACAATTCAAAGCATAAATCTACGACAGAAGCATTCATCCACACTGCAGAACAGTATTCTAGTAAATGCACAAACCACCTAAAATAGGTAGCATTGATTTTATCACTGTTATAAATGTATGAGACCTTACGAATAATACCCAACTTTCGTCCAGTATTTGTTGAACCTTTCATTAGATGTTTCTCAAAACTTACGAGCAAATCAAAAGTTACACCAAGAATAGCCCTCAGACCTCGTTCCCGCCCCAAAGTTCCATCTATCTGTTGCATCATCATCTTACTGAACATCTTGTTTTCGTTGTTTTCAACAAACCCATACCACGTTTATACACTAAAAAATAACAGTGGGCCAAGAACACTAAACCTGTGGAACGTCAGACAAAAATAGCTCTTGGTTCACTAAAGGTACTACCCACAGCAACTCGCTGCTGCCTACCTGTAAGGAAATTTTTAAGTAATCGTATAACATATCCATCCACTCCAAGATTCTGAAGTTATAAATAAGCGCCTTGTGATTTACACAAGCGAGAGCAGCACTAATATCTACTTGAATTACTCAGCACTTCAAACCCCTATCAAGGTTCCCTTGCAAATGGCAAGTCAAGTATAAAAGAGCATTGCATGTACCTAACTGCTTCCTATATGTATAATGATTATCAACTATGAATCCTTTAGATTTTACATTCTTATATAGTGGCTTAAAAATAGGTTTTCCAGTAACTTTGGAGAGCACAGGGAGAATAGAAATTTAGCTGGAGTCACTGCATTCTTGCAGTATATGGCACTCTTTGGAACAGGTATCATATTATTAACCTTGTGCTCATCTGCAAAGTAACATGTCGGCATAAAACCCTATAGAATCTACTTATCTTGGAAGACACCACACTAGAAACTTTCTTAAAAAACAAAGAGAAGAAACTATCAGGTTCTTCTCCCACCTCCGGTATCAAGATTGTCCAAAATTTTCCTAACTTTCTTGTATGAAAATGCAAATTTTGTAAGGTTCAGGATAATAAGTATCAGGGATATCCTCAGCTGAATGCTTAGCTTAAAAAAAGATGAAACAGTTCAGCCTTTTCCCTATGATCAGTAACCAATCTACCGTCATCTGTTAGTATTGGCAGAATGGAAGATGACCCTGACCCAAGATTAGATGATGCTAATTTTGTCCACCACAGAATAGGCTGAGTAATTAATTTATGTTTCTTCTTCATGGAATTGTTTTAATTACTATTGCCTGTATGGTATGTTCTATTTACAGCACGGTGAGACTCAACAAAATGGTGCCATTTTTATTTAAATGATTTTGTCTCCATGCGTTTGAATTTGGTGTGCTTGTCATGGTTAGGCTCGTTTACATGTATCATAAAACCATGGCTGGGTATTATTTTAAATTTGATTACCTTTCTCAGGACATATCTTGCAAAATAGCCATCAGCATTTCATTCAACTTCTTTGGGTCGGGATATAATATAGCATTTGAAATCTTAACAGCCTGACAAGCTACAGTAATGTGATCTCAATTGGCTCTGTATTTAGCCAGACCGTTTTTCCAGTGGTGGCACTAGGAATATACTGATTGACCGATATATTCATCTCAGAGGCGAAATGATCAGAAGTGCCTGTATATTCACAGGCCTAATCTGTTACCAGAAATGTGGGTGGGTCCCTCAATTAGCTGGATAAAATCGGATGATACACAGTACTCAGGAGCAGACCGGCCATGTTCATCTGAAGAATTTGAGAACATCAAACAAACTTGGCAGAAATAAAAATAAGAGAAATTACATGTGATGATTTTACGATTATTCAAGACAGACAGACAAACAGAATGATTATAAGAGCAGAGAAAAATCTCCGACGAAAAGCCCCCTTCCCCCCAAAAAAATAAAATAAAATAAATAAAAGGAGGCGAATTGAAAATCTTTGATGATTACTTTAAGAACAAAAAAATAAAAGAAGGAAATAAGAAGATGCGCAGTGATGCATATGTCAATTCTGAGGCCACCATCTTTAGAACAGCAGAAAGGTTTAACACTAGAGGGTAGACATTTTATGGGAAGGAAGTCCCGTGCTTTTTCCATTGGCCAAAATAAACTTGAATAATGGGAGTTTTAGTATTGATCGCTGGGGTTTTGTTCATGTTTACTATCTAGTTATTCAAAAAAATCTAAAAATCTTTTCATGAACATCTAAACAATAATGCAGCACACGTTTTCTTTCTGGTTATGATTTTTTTTATTTACAGTTATAGCCAGTAAACAAAAAATTATCTAGATAAATACCATTAGAGAACACTGACGTGTGTAACAGACTGGCAGACGGAGGAGAGAGATGAGAGCGAGACGAGAGAGAGAGAGAGAGAGAGGAGAGAGAGAAGAGAGAGAGTTGGGAAGTGTAAGTGGAATAACAGAATAGTAATGCCGAACAGGGTTGGAGTAATAACACTTGAATAAATAAATTATAACTACAATTGCTTAAAAAAAAAAAGAATTAAATTACAATTACTATACTATTTACATTGGCATTTTGGGAAATAGTAATTGCAATGACTAAACAACAAATTCAGTTACAATGACATTTTCATTAAAAAGTATTCATTTACAATTACATAGTGATTTGGGTGCCAGAGTAAACGCTAATTTTTGGGACAGTCTCTGCCAGCTCTCTGTGTTTCTCGTCCAATACACGTCACCTACAGGACTGCTCCCACCAAATTTGATTCTTACAAGCAACCCATCCTTCTTAATGGAGCCCTACCCTTTTACCAATTCACTTTTGTATTTCAAATTAAATTACGAATTACATCATCCTCTAATTAATTAAATTGCAATTACTTACTATAATTTCATTTTCAATCAAAATTACACGAAATTAATTATATTTCGATTAAATTACAATTGCAATGAGTCCAACCCTGCTGCCGATTAGAAAGAATACAATTTTGGAAGGTTTCTGTGATGTTTTGTCCTTCTAACAAAATCATATACGTATGAGAATTGTCAAACTTGCCGTCCCCCGAGGGCCGTATGGTTCACATTCGTGTTGTCAAGATGGCTAGCCACGATAAATAATTGATATAATTTAATGAAAATGATTTCAGAATATTTTCATTATTTACGCATAGAAACATTAAATGTATAACAAATGGTTTAGCAACTTTAGCGGCTAGCCACACTCATGAATGCAAAGCAATGAAGTAGTTACAAGTACAACAAGTAAGAAATGCGGCGAAGTTTCCTCCACAAAATCGAGTTTATTTTACAGTGTATAATGCTGTATGAGCCGTGACCTATGAGGCTTTCAGCCAGGGCCAGTTGGTGGCCTCTCCTATAGCGTTACCAGACGCAAGATGAAGGCTAACTTTAATCTTAAATAGAATAAAAACTACTGAGGCTAGTGGGCTGCAATTTGGAAGGTTTAATGATGAAAGATTGGATGATCAACATATCAATTTGCAGCCTTCTACCCGCAATAGTTTTTAAGATCTGAGGGCGAACAGTAAAGTGCGGACGGACAGACAAAGACGTCGCATTTGTTCTCTTTTACGGAAAACTAAAAACGAAACTTCAACCGACATCATAGACTTGTATGCAACAGCAGCAAATAGTACATTGTACAAAAATTACAACAGTTCAAAATGAACATTTATTTACGACTGTTCAATACTTTTTAGTGGTTTGCCCTGACGCTTGATACTTTTTTAAGACAATTTTTGGTCTATCTGGCTGAAATGTCTGTCCAGTTCGGACTTTGCTCAGAGATGAAAAGTGTTGGTCAGTCTTGTTCTGTTTGATTTCATAGAGAAACACAACTTTCTTCGTTCGTGTTTCTTTTGTGCTTTTTGAAATCGATTAAAAGGTGATCGACTATTTCCAAGGGTAAAAAACATTACTGAATAAAGAAGAGGCTTCCTTTTTGTTTTTTTCTGTGAACGACGCACGTGTTCTCCAGTTTTAACTGATACAAACTGGAATTATGGCCGATAAATGACCAAATTACAATAGTATCCTTTGTGCGGGGGCGCGTGTGCTTGCAAAGGGCCTCGAGTCGCGTTTGTCTGCCCCCTTTTATGTGATGCAATAGTTGCATATTGTGAATTCAGCCCTGTTTTCAGGACAGCACGGGCTCTGCTGCGGGGCCATCCCGTTAGAGGCGATAATATTGCAAAGGGGCAGAGGCGGCCTCGTTTAAACCATTGGGATTACGGATCACATGAAGCAAAAAAGAAAGCTTCGTTTTTTTCTTTTCTTATGCGAAATTATTTTTAAATATCACTTAATGTCGCCTCATATGTTCTCCGTGTTTTTGTGAATTCTGTATTTTTATTGACTTTATTTTTAAGCACTTATTTAGAACGGTATCGAGAGAACACTTTCCTTTATATTTTTCTGTCATCTTGAGCAATCACTTTGCATTTGTTGGTGAATGCCTTTATTAGCTTTATTCACAATGTAATAATGAAATATTTAGTTTGTGTAGACAGATAGATAGGTTGATAAATGGATATATCTGAGTTCTTTAAGGGAAAGGATTAAAAGCCTCAGAATCCTCACTTACTCATTAGTACGCCTTCTAAGTTACCCTATAGTCAGTAGATTAACCAAAGAAACTAAACTCAAAGAAGAAAGACAGACAAACTGGGACGTAGAAATACAAAATTAAGAAAAAGACGACAACGACGTATTAAACGAAAGCCAACGACGACTATGGCCTCACAAGTCGAACAAAAAAAACCAAAAGAATTCCTTGTTTTTCACGCGAGGGAATCCTCGTTCAGGAGTCATGGCTGCGGTAAAAAAAACATAGTGAGAGTAAACCCTGAATGAAAAAGGATAAAAAGAAAAGGGAAGGGAAACATTGACTTCTCCAGTAAAAACAAGATGGCAATTTTTATTCTTTTTTAGTCTATCGGTGGCCTTTTCTGGCAATTTGCACAAGTTCTTTTTTTTTTTTTATGGCATGCAAAATTGCTGATTAGTTATTATATATACATTCAGTATTTTCGCGATAAACATTTTAGTGAGTGTATTTCTCTACTTCACCAGACTTTTATTTTTTTTCGGAAAAATTTCTCAGTAATTCAGCGTCTTATCATAATTGTTTTAGTTGACGTTTGGTACAGTTTTAATAATAATAATAATAAGAGATGCGACACATTCATTGAAAGTTTATTTGTAAACATATGAATGTAACAAAAACAAATACATATGAAAATTACCTAACTGGCATTTTTTTACATCTTGATTAGTACGTACATATAAAGTATGTATTATCCTCAGAAGTAATAGTAATAATAATGCAGGAGAGTGTGCTACTAGAAACAGTGCACATGGTGAGAAAAGTGATGGACTCCTGAGGCGGCAGAATGCAAACCCCCGGAACCCGGGACAGTGTGAAAACCAACCCAGTCGAATAGGATGACTGATAATAATAATAATAATAATAATAATAATAATAATAATAATAATAATAATAATAATAATAATAAATAAGTAAACGACGCCATGGAAGTAAACTGAATTGGAAAGATTACTCAAATTAAGAGGAAGAATGATTTTACAAAGTGAATTCCTTCTAATTGCAATTGGGAGTTTGTACACTCACGAAGGTTTTGCTATAGTGAAGAAAGTTAACAAAGAAGGGAACGAAAAAGATAAAGATAATCAATAAAAAATTACAGTTCTTAAACTCAATCAACGAAAGAAAGAAAGAGAGAAGAGAAGAAGGAAATCAATTTATAAGTGTTTTCCTAATCTGAATAACATAAGTAATGCCGACTTGTTGATTGATTGACAGTTCACGTCTTGACTGATAAAAACCTGCAATTGTGTTATGGTGCTTTTACGATCATTGTTCTTCCCTGCGAAATTTTAAGTAAAAGCTCAAGTGTAACAGGATACATAGTAGACCTAAATAATATCAGGCTGTATAGGCCTATGTAATATACAGGTTTATAATTTTTTACCATCCATACGACTCTCTCACTTTGTTTTAGGGCATTTTTCACTTACGCCATTGTGATATGATGCTGCCTCGATCAATTGTGAAGGTATGAGTTCACTTCTTTTTCAGAAATAGTACGTGAATTTTCATGACACTCTCTCTCTTCTCTCTCTCTTTCTCTCACACACACATAAACACACTCACTTTTATAAACTGCACATGCCCATGCAATTAATTTTTTTCGTTTTTTTACTCCTGAATTTGCCTCAACTAAAGTTTTTGAAGTCCTCTTTCATCCCAGCAATCAGTGCGCTCAGTAGATCATTAATAAAGTAAGATCCACTCAGCTCTCTAAATTTATATCAGTCTTTGTCTCTGGCATATTTATAGTCAAAACAGAGCACGTTGAAATGCTGTTGTTAAAAAAGAGTGTTCGCCCCAGGACGGAGGCGAAAATATGGCAACTCGTGAAATATGTTTAAAACTTAAAAATTATCTAAAAAAATAGTATCTTTTTTCTTCTTCTTCTTCTTCTTCGGGAGACACTGCCTAAGCAAACATATGCTACTTCAAACTTGCACTTGTAATAAAAAAGATGCAATTATACACATACGTAAATATGCACACATATATTACATACATACGTACATGCATATGTGGACTGTTGCTTTATAATTTGGTGGTAGATACTAAACGAAACCAAATTGTTAGTACTCCATTATCCATTGAACTTGACATTAATTGCGTCAATAGAAGGAGTCGCATGACTGAAATGTCTGAGTATAAATGCCTCAATAGGCCGAGTGTGTCAGTCTGCAGCGCGAGTTGGTAAGGAGAGAAAGGTGAGGGTAAAAGTGGAGTCAGTGAGTATGAAATCGCTGTTTTCTGAATTACAATATGGTGCAATACGATTAAAAGTGAAGTATAAAGACATTACAGCTCTCAGTAGTTGTGTTTTAGTTCAATAAAGACGAGAAATGACCGATGGAAAAGGATGGTACCGACGTCGGAGGTTGCATAGGAAACAAAACCACGTAGAAATAACCAACTCCTTCCTTCAAGTGTTTATGACGTTAATTGCCGCTTCCATTATAAAGACCTTTACTACATCTATTCCTCTCCCCTTCTCTAATTCCACAATGAACGTCAGGATATGAAGAATCTTTTGACAATAAATGAAATATTTAAACACTCTCATGATAGTCTGATAGTTTTTAATATATGCTTAATTTTAAAAACAATGTATATTTGAGATGGCATACTCAGTAACCTGGCTGTCAGATAAACACTAGCACTTCCAAAAGGATACCGAATGCTATAATCGTTCTTCTTCTGCATTTAGAAAGCAACAATGCAGTGTCTTTCTTCCTTTTAGTAAATAAGTCTTCGAAGTACATTTTAATTCAGAGAATCGCCTGTGTTTTAAATAGGGAGTGCTCCATTTAAAAATATTCTACTTTAATATTCTTTTATCTTTGTTGTCTTAAGGAAATATCTTATGGTAATGGCAACCTGGTTGATTAGTCAGATAATCAAGCATTCAAACAATAGTTTTATGAACTATAACACAATTGTATACACACCACACACACACCCCACACACACACCACACACACACAGACACACATATATATATATATATATATATATATATATATATATATATATATATAAGCGAGGAGGTCAAATATTCAATTAGTCCCATATTTTGGTTAACTTCTGAGTAACCACCTTCAAAGTCCGTACTAATTAATGTGTTTATCCCATAGTAGAGCAGAGGCCAAAAAGGTTCCGTCAGAGCGTTTAGGTGGTTAATCAGAAGTTAACCGAAATAAGGATTAATAGAAATTTTGACTTCTCTTCGTGACCTTTTGAGCTCCGTTACATTGACTCAATAGCAGTCATCGAACGAAATGTACAGGAGAGGCGAACGTCAAACAGTAATGAAAAAAAAAGGGAGCCATGAGAACGATAAGTGAGGAAAGTTATATCACATTTGGTATCGAAGAATAACCATATGTATCAAGGATGTGGGGGAGAACCGTTTTAGAGAAGGCACGAAAGAGGAACGTTAGAGATCTGTGAAAGTGACGCCGAAAGACCCTAAGTGGTTCGTGAACTTATATAAATGTTCATCAGTGCCCAGAGACTAAGTAAGAATTCGGCAAAGTTTAATGATTTCTGAAAGATATATATTATATATATATATATATATATATATATATATATATATATATATATATATTAGAGAGAGAGAGAGAGAGAGAGAGTATAGACATCAATTTTGTATGCTGTTGCATCAGTCATTTACTGTTTCCTGTATTATTGACCTTCATTCATTTGTCATGACCATATTCCTATCTTTATCAATATGACGCAGCAAAACAGAGTACCTTTTACACATTCAATGTCCAAATTCATTAAAGCATTTTATATTTTTCGTGCATCAAAGTAATTTTTCGATACGTTTTCCTCTTGATATTCATGTTATGCACAGCAATAATCTGCGAAAAGTGCACACACCGTCGTTCAGATAACATGAGGACGCCATGCTCACTACCAGCTCAGTGATTCATGGGCACTTGCTTATGCATGCTTCATGGTTTTGCATTTTTACAGCAACTGCATCTTCTTTAGATTGTCTGCTTTTCAACTGAATTTTTCCATTTAACTACTACTAATAAATAGTTGTTATGGCTTATGCTATTTCTAAACTGTCAATATAATGAATAGTACTAAGTAATATAATGAGTTGATTTTGTTTCAAAATATAGCAATTGTATCTACGGGAAACGTCAGGGAATCCTTAGCCCAGCTATTATTAGGAAAGCCGAGTTTGCAACAGAAAAGTTGAAGTTTTGCGTTTGATCTTAGTAAATATAATAGAAAACGATAAGATCTCTGGCACGTGTCAAAGGCTGAAACTGTCGTATATGGATATTGCTTTGTCGTCACGAATGTCCCCCCAACCCGCTTTGCTATATTTCACCTGATCTTCCCGGTTTCCATTAGCTCGTTTGTTTGTTTGATATTGTGTTTTTTTTTTTTTACATTGCATGGAACCAGTGGTTATTCAGCAACGGGACCAACGGCTTTACGTGACTTCCGAACCACGTCGAGAGAGAACTTCTATCACCAGAAATACATATCTTTGACCCCTCAATGGAATGCCCGAGAATCGAACTCACGGTCACCAAGGTGGCAGGCCAAGACCATACCGATCACGCAACTGAGGCGCTCGTTTAGCTCGTACCGTGTTCGAAAGCATCCTCTCTCTTAATAATATCTTAGTTCGTTTCATCTTTTTTATATTTTTATTTCCCCATGTCACTCGTTAACAACAGGTTCTTCGTCAATAGCTTTCTGTAAATTGCAATTAATCCCTTTTTCTCTTGCAATCCTCCATAAACTATTCCCTGTTTCTGCTATCTCTCTCTCTCTATCTCTCTCTCTCTCTCTCTACTCTCTCTCTCTCTCTACAGACGCAAAAAAACAATAAACTGACCTTTTCTTGTCTGGATATATATATATTATATATATATATATATATCATATATACACACACATATAGATATATATATATATAATATATATAGATATATGATACATATATAGATATATATGATATATATATATATAGATATATATATATATGGTATATATACATATAAAGTGTGTATATATATATATATATATATATATATACATATAAAGTGTATATATATATATATATATATATACATATAAATGCATATATATATATATATATATATATATATATATATATATATGTATGTATATATATATATATATGTATGTATATATATATATATATATATATATGTATATATATACTATATAAATGTGTATATATATACATATAAATGTATATATATATATATATATAATATATATATATATAGATATATATATATATATATACATATAAATGTATATATACATATAAATGTATATATATATATATATAATATATATATATATATATATATATATATGCATTTATATGTATATATATATATATATATATATATATATATATATGTATATATATATATATATATATATATATATATATATATATATGCATTTATATGTATATATATATATATATATATATATATATATATATATATATATATATATATATATATCCTCTCTCCAGACAAGAAAAGGTCAGTTTATTTGTTTGTGTCTGTTCGCATGAATGTTATACAAATCCACATTTCTTGACCGATTTTGATGAGATTTTAAATTTAAGTCAATATTGAACAACAGGAAAGATCATGGTGAACGCAATTAAAATCACACCAGTTCTGTAATTAAGTCTGACGGATCCTGCAACGGATGTTATTCTGACTGTGACTAAAGGGGGAGACCGATCAAACATAAGAAAAAAAAAGAGGTGTCTATATAGGTACTTTATCATATTCAGAAATTTGAGGCAAGATACACAATGAATGATGTTACCAAATATATGTATAAGATTTATATATACTAGCCTACCAAGACAGCCCTGCCCGGATAAACTCCGAATGATAGTCTACGTGTAGGGGGATGGAAATGAAAAGGATAGGATGGGAGAAATGAGAGAGGGGGGGGGGGTTTGTCGACTGACAGTTCTACATTTTCATGCGAACGTTCACCCTTCGAATAGTCATGCGTGAACTGACAGGTATTACTGTGATGACTGCCCCTTTTATCCATGAGTTACTGTATTGACTGTCCTTTAATCCAGGTATTACTGTGCTGTCTGGCCCTTTTATCTAGGTATTACTGTAGTGACTGTTCCTGCTATCCAGTTATTACCTTGATGACAGCCCTTTATATCTAGGTATTACTCTGGTGATTGTCCCTTTTATTTTATCCAGGCATTATTGCGCATGTTCTCCCATTTATTCAGGTATTACTGTACTCTGTCCCTTTTATCCAAGTATTATTGTGGTGACACTTTCATCCAGATATTGCTGTGCTCTCTGCCCTTTTTATCCAGGTATTACTGTGGTGTCTTACTCCTTTGGCCAGGTATTGCTGTATTTTTCTGTTACATTTAAGCAGCTGTTACTGTGGTGTCTGTCCCTTTTATCCAGGTATTTCTATGGTGGGACTCTCCCTTTTATCAAGTATCACCATGCTGTCTGCTTTCTGTCCCCTTTAACCAGGTATTAATGTATATGCTGTCCCTTTTATCAGGATATTATTCTCGTCCCGTCCCTAACCAGGTACTACTGTAAGTGTTTACATAATAAAAATATGGAATGTTAGTCCATATATATAAAAGTCTAAAACTAAAGAGGTCAACCAGATTGCTTGCAGGAATGTGATCAGACTAGAGACGCTAAAGATGACGTATACAATAAGTATGTAAGCTAAGATACATGCCGTCACCTGTAGTCATTCAATTGTTTATAAACATTAGTCCTAGCTCCCTGCTTGAGACAACTACCCCGACCTATTATTCAAACGGCCTACGTGATCTGTAGCGTGTCTCATTCGATTGTGTGTTCGTATGAAACTATGTCATCTGATAGTATGTTCATATGTTCGAACTACTGTCTGTTCCTTCATAACTTGTAACAGAGATGGTAGACAGGCAGAACAGAGTTAGCTATCGTCATTAGAAGACCTGAACCTCTTTACCTAAGCTTTATCATGTAGAGGAATAGGATTAGCCATCATCATTGGCAGAAGCGATCAAGCTATCGTCATAGAAGACTTGTACGATCATCCCTGATCTTCATCATGTAAAACTTCAGAAGATTTATACTATTTTTTATACCTTGTGTTTTCTACAAGAACCTCACCGAACCATGAGTTCAACACATCGTCGTAAAGATAATACCGACTTCGTAAGTGATCTACAAAACCCCAGACACTCATTGAAGATGGAAGTGCAATACCAACGACTTAGCGTATAGATTATCGCTAGTCTACATTACCTCATAGGGCGCCTTATCATACAAGGCACAAGCCCTAATATTTGGTGGCCAGCGGACCAGAAGAACTCTACAACGTCCTACGAAGAAAAAACCAGAATAATAAATCATGTATCATAAGAAGTCGACGACGACGAAAGCAGCAGATTCTTCAAGCAACCTAGTATCATCATTAGTGAGCGACTTCAGAAAACAACAAGATTCGTCAAGCAACTTAGTATCATCGTTAGTGAATAACTTCAAGAAAACAAAACCGACGTGTCCTTTTCCTACGGCAACGGAAGCTTCGTCTCTCAATAGAATCATTCAAGAAAACATCGTTAGTGAGCGTTTCCGGCACTGCAAGAAACACCGAACGCGTCTGCAGCATCGGATTTCAAGGGCTCGAATCATCGAAACAACGCGCACGGGGGAAACTGAAGCCAAACCAGGTCGTCCGCTAAATAGAGGAGGACCAAGGCCGTGTGTCGTTATCGGAACACCGTGACTTCCCACAAAAGCAAGCTAAGTACAATTTTTCATTCATTTGGAGTAACTTTGAGTGTTTCTTTGCAGGTCGAATTTCGTTATTCCTGTGGCTGAAGTTACGAGACATTCTTAATCTTTACTTTTTTTACAGAAATTATCTACATCATTGAGATTTCGCTACTGCGAGTTTTTATCTTTGAGTGTCTGTTTCCAGAAGTTCTACTAAAATATCATAATCATATACTATGTTAATTTTATCATTTTGGGTGATTATTAATCCCTTACGTAACAAATCATATTAAACAGTGAATATGCGTTTACGCAGTGGACGTCTGTATTTATACAGATGCATGGATAGGGTCGTTAAGCACGTTAGTGATTAGAAAACACACAAAAAAACAAGTGGAACACCCGTACAAATCTATATAAATTATGAGGTAAACACTATTTCGGGTCATGACAATAAATGCTCCTTTGCAAAGTCCCGATCGCAGTTTTAGCCTTGAGTTTTTTGAGTTATACAAAATATCGAACCTCAATGACTCAACTCTAACTTAAAAATATGGCTGGATTGCAAGGAATAACATGTCTGTAAAAAACTTTCATCAGGCTAAATGCGCTGACCAGGATCCCTCACTATTTCAAATTTTAGCAAAGAATGAAGTACAAACAGTTAATATTGTATGCAGTAGTGATAACTTGTCTTATTAGTAATCGCTCAGTTCCTAATAGTTCATCATTCATTGCTTTATACGTAACCAGCAACATAATGCTAAAACCACACAATACGTTGCCGATGGTAATAAAGAGAAGGATCCTAATTATTACAAAAAGAAATAGAAACAGTAGCCCGTTCAGAATCAAACAAGCAAACTCGGTGACTGTGTCACCTAGTCAAGCGGTCAAGGTTAGTCAAAAAAACTGCCGAAGTTTTCAAAGCGAAGCAAATTCCACACAATAAGCGACTCTAGCAGAGTGGGGAAAAGCGATGTTGGTTCATACATACCGATATCTTTTTGAACTAAAAAGGATTTTTCCTATGAAACACACGACCGTATAAGTAATCAGAGCAGGTTTTCGTTTAATTTTAATACATTAAGTTATAATAAATACTGGTGGATTAAGCCCGACTGTACGCGCCGTAAAATTATATATCTTATTTATTCCTTTAGTACAATTAATTACCAGTATTTACGGACTCACCGTCTGTTGTTCGAACTTCCCTAATGAGAAGTCCGGATAAGCGAGCGTTTACAGATACCTCTATAGTTATAAAAAACGTTGATCTGTATGTAGTGTAATTGTAAGATCCATCTAGGGGTACACAAAATATTATCTTACATCCTGCAAAATAAGGCGTGTTTATCAAAGGAAAATCCTATAAACCTTCAAACATATCAAAATCAGTTTGAACAAAAAAGAGACAATTAATCAAATAATAACTTATATTAGGGAACTATACATTTGTCTCATAAATCGTAACATTGTTCAAATGACCCAACAGAATTCTCCCACAAACCGCCAGTCGTACTTTGCACGCAAAATCTCGAGAAGCATGCACCTTCGAATGTCTTAGTGCGTGTAAAAAGACTTTGCTGGGAAATGAAATTTTAATCCTTCCCGACACTCTGAAATATAACGATTTCCGCGACAAAGCCCTAAAAGTATACATATCGTGGATACGGAAAGTTATAAATATCGCATTTTTATTGTTGCTAATTTTTAATCACGCCCAACCAATCGTGGATGAATCTCTCTGATAATCTATCTAAAGTAATATCCGTAAAGTCATTCAAGCAGAGGTGATTCAGCAGAAACTTTTTTTATATTCTACCTGAATACCAGGAAGTTTCTCCACTAGCGAGTGATCTCTGGGAGAAAAACGGATGTCATTGAAAACAAAATACGGTCTAAGGACAAACATAAAGCTATATACGTACCTTCGCATAGACTCTCAATGAAATTTCAAAATAGAGATAAATGACGAAGTTGAAAAATGTTAGTAATAGGAGTCATTAGGAAATCAAATAAGCCCATATAATTTTTCCCTCAAATGTCATGCCATAAAAGATCGGATTTCGCGTATCTGCGTAGATTCTGTCGCTTAAACAAGGAAACGACTCCCGATAGTTTCCAGTGCGATGTACCGACGACATCTTATCTCTGTTAGGTTAGAATAATTTTTTTCACCAACTTGGACTTACTTTAAAAGCTTTACCAGATACCATTACTAAGTGATTGTACCTCATACTCCGTTTTCAGCACACTCAGGGGGACATTATCAATTTTTTACGTATGCCTCCGGCTTACGTTGCGCCTCAAATTACAATATAGTGTTTGGAGACTTTTAGGGGATACCCTACATGCCTATATGGATGATCTTGTAATCTTTTCTAATACCTTAGAAGTACATTCACATAAAGTAGAGCTAGTGCTACAGAGACAAAGACAAATAATCTCAGAGTAAAATATCTAAATGTGAGTTTTTAAAAAAAACCGAACAGTTTATCTAGGTTTTATGTGTCTGGTCAAGGTCTTAAAAGTAGTCCATGGTAAGGTGTCGGCTATTCATAACTTTCCGGTACTTATTAACGTAAAAGGGGGATACAGCACTTTTGCGCTGTAGTGGGTATTACAATCGTATGTAAATATGTAACTCTTCAATCATGACAGCTCCTTTAACAGCTCTTACGAAGAAGAGCGTAGATTTATTATGGTCTGAAAAGCATAACAGGCGTTCGATATCTTAAAAGCGGAAAATGCAGCTTACCTAACTTAAAAATCCCTGATTTAAATAAGAATTTTTTTTTTTTATTGCAACGACGCCTCAGACCAAGGGGTAAGAGGGATACTACTTCAGTAATATGATAAACAGTTCTTTCCTATAGCTTTTTTATTCACGTAAACTAAAGCCCTCTGAAAGTAAAATATGCAGTAATAGCAAGGAAGGGCTAGGTATCTTTAACACTAGTACATTTTAAGTTCATAATCTATGGCTATCCTGATAAAGTCCTTACTGAACATGAGTCCTTTACCGAGTTTTTCAAAGGCTTTAATCACAGTCCAAAAGGAATCGGTGACAAATGATCATTCAGGTCTTTGGAGCCAAGATAAGATATCTACCTGGGAAAGCAATTATCATAGCTGACGCATTATCCCGCAATCCCGCACCATACTGCAAAGAACCATTAATTAGACTAAAAAATATAGAAAACATCCGTACCTATTGTTAAAACCGTATCTAAACAAGAAAATCCTTAACCCAAGAGATCGCGAGCATTGAATACTCTGGGTTGGAGCGCAGAACTGTTACAAACTGAACAAAGAAGAGTCAACAGACATAACCCAAAACAATAAAACACTTCGAGACGGAAACAGAGTCAGCAGCAATAAACACCAAACAATAAACACTTCGAAACGGAAACAGGGTCAGCGGCTAAGCATAAACAATACACACTTCGAGCAGAAACCCTAAAGCAAAAGTATATTTAAAGTATGTGTATCAGAATAAAATGTAATCAAATGTAAATATATATGGTAGGTCTGTGACGAGGTAAACCCGAAGAACACAGCAGATGACTAACGACCAGGTATTAGTAATAATCTCTTTCATACCAATCGTCATAAACTGGTTGCATTCGTCATCCAGGGTTCCCTACTATGTCACAGAAAGCCAAATCACTATTTTACTGGCCTACAATGCTTACAGATATTAAAAAGCACATAACTGATTGTAACACGTGTCATGAAGACAAGGGACACACTAAGACACCTGTCAGTTTAGGAGCCTATCCTGTGCCAAATCAATCCTTGAAAGAATATACGTAGAATTATTAACAGAATTACGAGTCTGACAGAGGGAATAAACACTCTTAGTGTTAATAGTTCCTTGACACGTTATATAGAATTAATAGCACTAAAAACAAAACACCGCAATTGAGTGCGTTAGGAATATTTATGAGTGCTAAATCAGTAACATGGAATTAAAACACATAATAATCTGTGACGGGCGGGTGGTGTAAATCAATAATAATCTCCTTAACACGTTGTGTGAATTCCTTTCCATTAAGAAAACCAATAATATATTTGATCACCCAGAGTCAATCGGTTTGGTAGAATAACGGATAATTAAATAGGAAGTGTCAATGTCTTACGAGTTACAACTCGTGATATTGGATCCGACCGGATTATAGCGGTTCTCGCGGTTTTAAATACCTTTATCATTTATATCTTGTATCTATAGAATTGATGCCGCAAGTAGCCTTATACGGTACGCCGCTAGAACACTTTTCCACATATTCAAGCTAACCATTAATTTATCAAAGATATATAAAAAAAAATATATAAATAAATAAATATAAAAAAAAAAAATAAAATAAATATGGATACAAGTTGGAGTCAATAATACACATCCGTAAGAAGTCGGAAGGGTTACAAATTATAATAAAAAAGGAATCACGATAAAATCAAATAAGCAAAAACGTAACCATTAAATATCCAAATATATATGCGTAAAGATTTGAACTCTAACTTAACGCTTTAGTAATGACAAATAAGCTAAAAGTTCAAACACATATCCAAAATCTACTGACATATTGTCTGTCCCCGGTTGATTATATTAGTAGTCAATGAAAAAAAAAAAATTAAATAAATAAATAAATAAATAAACTAATAATAAATAAAAATAAATAAAATAAAATAAAAGAGATTTTAAAGTCAGGAAGTCTAGAAGTGAAAATGTTATCTATGGAATAATCCTATATGAATCTTATACAGGGCTAAAATAATATATAGAATTGTATGGAAAACCTTTTTCATATAGTTTGAATAAGGAATATTTATTAACATAATGCCAACATGAAACTAATATATTGTTCAATTTTGGTACTGTTGTTTTTGTTTTTTTTTCAGACATTCTTCTCATGCGGGTGGAGAATTAAAACACTAAAATATCATTTGAAAATACTAAAGTCGTATCTCTTACAGCAAGTAACGTAACTCTTAGCTGGCTGAGAGCAATCTCCTGCCAAGTGACGACGTCATCATTGCCGTATCAGCATTTGTTCCTTTTAACCTCAATAATCTGCTTACACAGGCTTCATCTGTGTGTCGTCTCTGCTTGCAAAAGCAGATTGGACTGGAGAAAGGAATGCTTAGCCCGAACTTCTCATGGGCAAGGCAGACATTAGGTACAGGTGTCTATCGGTATGCGCAATGCAAACTTGCAATCATTTTAAAATTAATAAACAAAATAAGGGAAATAGAATTTCTATAACATCAAAATGAATTAATTTTTCTGAACCTCATAGACATTTAGAAGTATCACGATATGGATATGGATTATTTACTTGCAACATTAGCTTATTACAATTCAAGTAAAACATTCATGGGTATGTCACATTTTCTTGAAAAAACCCACAGTTTATTTAGAAATTAGTTACATAGTGGGTTTTTTTTCGTTGCATCTCCTACCTATTAATAAAGTTTAAAAATTAACCTCAGAGGATGCGCACGAGAAAATTGAATATTAAACTTTTGTTAGGGCACATAGAATCATGATTAATATTCTCTTTGACTCTTATGCTGCCTGGCAATCTTACAAATAGCTCCATTTTCCACTTCTTTGTCTAGTAACTTACTACCAGTAATATCGAATTTTCTTTGAGATTCGTATTGATATCTATTTATTTTTTTATTAATTATGGATATTTTACGAGTCATCATAGACCTGGATAGGTTCACTCATTGTTAATGCCATGGATAAAAAGTTTGTACAGCGGATCTTTCTGAATTCCAAAATATCAGCGAATTCATGTGGTAAGTCTGGTCTAAATGGCTCTTCTTCCCTCCCCTGTATTTGGATGTCGTCTGAATTTACTTTGCCTTGTGACAAGTATAATTTCACTTGCAGGCTGATTAATGGAAACCTGGTTACAGTATCCTGCAGTACGAGAGTTTTCACAACGCAAACTTCAAAAAAATCGTTTCGTCGTAGCGGACGACTACAGTCAAGTAACAACCGCCTACAATGTGAAAGGAATTTCATGGATTTCTTCGACCGACACCGTATCTCGTCGTTAATCTCGTTTTCATGCGGAACGCTCCAGCGGCTGTCGGAATTCGACTACGAAAGGGACATACTTCCGACAATTACGACCCGAAGGATATTCAACTCTACTTTGCTGGCGAAGGACTCGTGCTGGGATGTTTTTTTTATTCATCGCGAACGTAATCGTGTAGCTTAGGATGCAGAGAATAAGTTATGAGCGCAAAATAGAACGTTGGACCCGCCCAGGCAAATTTTCCCTTTTCCCTTGTTTTAACCATTGAAAAAGGCCGTTTCATTTGGCTATAGGTGGTTGTCTGGAACTGTGTAATGGACGAAAAGTTGTTCGAACGCTAGTTAAAAGTGAAGTAGTATAACCTCGGTCATGTATCCTATATATATGAAGTGTCATGTATCCTTATATATAAAAGTATCATGTTTCCTATATATAAATGATCATAAATAACAGAATCGAAATATATCTTTGCGTGTACGCAATAGGAATCTATTTAAAAGTGCACATATATTAATCATATACATATGTATAAAACAAATCAGGTAGCTTCTAATCAATATGTTACTTTTTATCTTACCAATATCTGCAGTTTATTTATGAGTTAGTATATGAATTAATGAATCAGATATATAACATTTAGCATGAAAATCAACGAATCAATCAGAATAAACATTAATAATGTTATCAATTCATATATGAAAATTTTTATCAGTTTAAAATATGATTTTTATCATGTTAATCTTCATTCTATGCAATTATCAGAGTACATTAGTATTTTCTGTAGCATAAGTATCTTGATGAGATGAAGTGAAAAACTGTATCATTTATATATCCGTGATCACTATTATTACCAATATCATTGTTTTATCATTTTATTACTTGAATCAATTCATGTACACCATGAATTTTATTTACTTACTATATATATATATTCACATAGTGTCTGTATCACACCCCTCCATAAGTCAAATGCAAGTCAAGTTTGAGTAATATTCAGTAGCTGGTTTTGGTAGCTGACCGAGCTGATGTAAGTGTTTACATAATAAAAATATGGAATGGTTAGTCCATATATATAAAAGTCTAAAACTAAAGAGGTCAACCAGATTGCTTGCAGGAATGTGATCAGACTAGAGACGCTAAAGATGACGTTATACAATAAGTATGTAAGCTAAGATAACATGCCGTCACCTGTAGTCATTCAATTGTTTATAAACATTAGTCCAAGCTCCCTGCTTGAGGACAACTACCCCGACCTATTATTCAAACGGCCTACGTGATCTTGTAGCGTGTCTCATTCGATTGTGTGTTCGTATGAAACTATGTCATCTGATAGTATGTTCATATGTTCGAACTACTGTCTGTTTCCTTCATAACTTGTAACAGAGATGGTAGACAGGCAGAACAGAGTTAGCTATCGTCATTAGAAGACCTGTACCTCTTTACCTAAGCTTTATCATGTAGAGGAATAGGATTAGCCATCATCATTGGCAGAAGCGATCAAGCTATCGTCATAGAAGACTTGTACGATCATCCCTGATCTTCATCATGTAAAACTTCAGAGATTATACTATTTTTATACCTTGTGTTTTCTACAAGAACCTCACCGAACCATGAGTTCAACAACATCGTCGTAAAGATAATAACCGACTTCGTAAGTGATCTACAAAACCCCAGACACTCCATTGAAGATGGAAGTGCAATACCAACCGACTTAGCGTATAGATTATCGCTAGTCTAACATTACCTCATAGGGCGCCTTATCATACAAGGCACAAGCCCTAATACTACTACTCTCTGTCCCTTTTATCCAGGTACACTACTCTCTGTCCCTTTATCCAGGTACTACTATTCTCTGTCCCTTTTATCCAGGTACTACTACTCGTCTTTTCCAGGTACTACTTTTATTCTCTGTCCTATTAGGTACTACTATTCTCTGTCCCTTTATCCAGGTCTACCTATTCTCTGCCCTTTATCCTGGTACTACTACTCTCTGTCCCTCCCTTTTATCCAGGTACTACTCTCTCTGTCCCTTTTATCCATGTACTACTATTCTCTGTCCCTTTTATCCAGGTACTACTACTCTCTGTCCCTTTTTATCCAGGTACTACTACTCTCTGTCCCTTTTATCCAGGTACTACTACTCTCTGTCCCTTTTATCCGGTTTTACTACCTATCTGTCCCTTTTATCCAGGTACTACTCTCTGTCCCTTTTTATCCAGGTACTACTATTCTCTGTCCCTTTTATCCAGGTACTACGACTCTCTGTCCCCTTTTATCCAGGTACTACTACTCTCTGTCCCTTTTATCCAGGTACTACTATTCTCTGTCCCTTTTATCCGGTACTACTATCTCTGTCCCTTTTATCCAGGTACTACTATTCTCTCTCCGTCTTTATCTAGGTACAGGTACTACTCTCTGTCCCTTTTATCCAGGTATTACTACTCTCTGTCCCTTTTATCCGGTACTACTCTCGTCCCTTTTATCCAGGTACTACTATTCTCTGTCCCTTTTATCCCTTTTTACCGGTACTACTACTCTCGTCCTTTTATCCAGGTACTACTATCTCTGTCCCTTTTATCCAGGTACTACTACTCTCTGTCCCTTTTATCCAGGTACTACTATTCTCTGTCCCTTTTATCCGGTACTACTATCTCTGTCCCTTTTATCCAGGTACTACTACTCTCTGTCCCTTTTATCCGGTATACTTTTACTCTAGGTCCCTATCCAGGTATACTACTTCTCTGTCCCTTTTATCCAGGTAATACTATTCTCTGTCCCTTTTACCAGGTAACTACTCTATGTCCCTTTTATCCAGGTATTACTACTCTCTGTCCCCTTTTATCCAGGTATACTACTCTCTGTCCCCCCTTTTATCCAGGTACTACTATTCTCTGTCCCTTTTATCCAGTACTACTATTCTCTGTCCAGTTTTATCCAGGTATACTACTATTCTCTGTCCCTTTTATCCAGGTACTACTACTCTCGTCCCTCCATTTTATCCTGGTACCTACTATTCTCTGTCCCTTTATCCAGGTACTATCTACTATTTCTCTGTCCCTTTTATCCAGGTACTACTATCTCTGTCCCTTTTATCCAGGTACGTATACTATTCTCTGTCCCGTTTTATCCAGGTACTACTATTCTCTGGTCCCTTTTATCCAGGTACTACTACTCTGTCCCTTTTATCCAGGTATTACTACTCTATGTCCTTTTATCCAGGTATTACTACTCTCTGTCCCTTTATCCAGGTATACTATTCTCTCCCTTTTATCCAGGACTACTATTCTCTGTCCCTTTTATCCAGGTACTACTACTCTCTGTCCCTTTTATCCAGGTATACTACTCTCTGGTCCCTTTTACCAGGTACTACTACTCTCTGTCCCTTTTATCCAGGTACTACTATCTCTGTCCCTTTTATCCAGGTACTACTACTCTCTGTCCTTTTATCCAGGTACTTACTATTCTCTGTCCCTTTTATCCAGGTACTTACTACTCTCTGTCCCTTTTATCCAGGTACTACTACTTCTCTTCCCTTTTATCCAGGTTTACTACTATTCTACTCCCTTTTATCCAGGTACTTTTACTACTCCGGTACTATTTTACAGTATTACTACTCTCTGTCCCTTTTATCCAGGATACTACTACTCTCTGTCCCTTTTATCCAGGTACTACTATTCTCTGTCCCTTTTATCCAGGTACTACTATCTCTGTCCCTTTTATCCAGGTACTACATTCTCTGTCCCTTTTATCCAGGTACTACTACTCTCTGTCCCTTTTATCCAGGTACCCCTTATACTCTCTGTCCCTTTTATCAGGTACTACTATCTCTGTCCCTTTTAT
Source organism: Macrobrachium nipponense (assembly GCF_015104395.2). Taxonomy (NCBI): domain Eukaryota; kingdom Metazoa; phylum Arthropoda; class Malacostraca; order Decapoda; family Palaemonidae; genus Macrobrachium; species Macrobrachium nipponense. The sequence goes on from NC_061092.1 coordinate 55,434,629, forward strand.
CCAGGTACTACTACTCTCTGTCCCTTTTATCCAGGTATTACTACTCTATGTCTACAGGATACTACTCTGCCCTTTTATCCAGGATACTACTATTCTCTGTCCCTTTTATCCAGGTACTACTATCTCTCCTCTTTTATCCAGGTTTTACTACTATCTCTGGTCCCTTTTATCCAGGTTACTACTCTCTGTCCCTTTTATCCAGGTACTACTACTCTCTGTCCCTTTTATACAGTATTACTACTCTTCTGTCCCTTTTATCCAGTACTACTACTCTCTGTCCCTTTTATCCAGGTACTACTATCTCTGGTCCCTTTTATACCAGGTACTACTACTCTCTGTCCCTTTTTATCCAGGTACTACTATCTCTGCCCTTTTATCCAGGTACTACTATCTCTGTCCCTTTTATCTATTCATGTCCCTTTTATCCAGGTACTACTACTCTCTGTCCACTTTTATCCAGGTATTACTACTCTCTGTCCCTTTTATACCAGGTATTACTACTCTCTGTCCCTTTTATCCAGGTATACTACTCTCTGTCCCTTTATCCAGGTACTACTACTCTCTGTTTTTTCCCTTTTATCCAGGTACTACCTAGGTCTCTTCCCTATCAGGTACTAACTCTCTGTCCCATTTTATCCAGGTACTACTACTCTCTGTCTTTTATCCAGGTACTACTATCTCTGTCCCTTTTATCCAGGTACTACTACTTACAGGGTATACACTCTCTGTCCCTTTTATCCAGGTACTACTACTTCTGTCCCTGTCTCCCTTTTATCCAGGTACTACTACTCTCTGCCCTCCCTTTTACCCAGGTACGGTACTACGTCTCTGTCCCTGGTATTTTATGCCAGGTACTACTACTCTCTGTCCTTTTTATCCAGGTACTACTATTCTCTGTCCCATTTTATCCAGGTACATACTACTCTCTGTCCCTTTCTCTGTCCCTTTTACTATCCAGGTACTACTACTCTCTGTCCGTTTTTTATCCAGGTCCAGGTTACTACTACTCTCTGTCCCTTTTATACAGGTATTACTACTCTCTGTCCCGTTTTATCCAGGTATACTACTCTCTGTCCCTTTTATCCAGGTACTTACTACTCTCTGTCCCTTTTATCCAGGTACTACTACTCTCTGTGCCTTTTATCCAGGTACTACTATTCTCTGTCCTTTTTATCCAGGTACTACTACTCTCTGTGCCTTTTATCCAGGCCCTATCTACTATTCTCTGTCCCTTTTATCCAGGTACTACTATTCTCTGTCCCTTTTATCCAGGTACTACTATTCTCTGTCCCTTTTACCCAGGTACTACTACTCTCTGTCCCTTTTATCCAGGTACTACTACTCTCTGTCCCTTTTATCCAGGTACTACTATCTCTGTCCCTTTTACCAGGTACTACTATCTCTGTCCCTTTTATCCAGGTACTACTATTCTCTGTCCCTTTTATCCAGTACTACTATTCTCTGTCCCTTTTACCCAGGTACTACTATTCTTGTCTTTTACCAGTACTACTAGGTCCAGGTACTACACTCTGTCCCTTTTATCCAGGTACTACTACTCTCTGTCCCCTGTTTTATCCAGAATCCGGTACTACTATCTCTGTCCGGATTTTATCCAGGTACTACTACTCTCTGTCCCTTTTACCAGGTACTACTACTCTCTGTCCCTTTTATCCAGGTACTACTACTCTCTGTCCTTTTTTTTTTTATCCAGGTACTACTACTTCTCTGTCCCTTTTATCCAGGTACTACTATTCTCTGTCCCTTTTATCCAGGTACTACTACTCTCTGTCCCTTTTATCCAGGTACTACTATGCTCTGTCCCTTTTATCCAGGTACTACTATTCTCTGTCCTTTTTATTCAGGTACTACTATTCTCTGTCCCTTTACCCAGGTACTACTATTCTCTGTCCCTTTTATCCAGGTACTACTACTCTCATGTCCCTATTCTCTGTCCCTTTACCCAGGTACTACTATTCTCTGTCCCTGTTTTATCCAGGTACTACTATCCTGCTGTCCCTTTTATCCAGGTACTACTATTCTCTGTCCCTTTTACCCAGGTACTACTATTCTCTGTCCCTTTTACCCAGGTACTACTATTCTCTGTCCCTTTTATCCAGGTACTACTATTCTCTGTCCCTTTACCCAGGTACTACTATTCTCTGTCCCTTTTACCCAGGTACTACTATTCTCTGTCCCTTTTACCCAGGTACTACTATTCTCTGTCCCTTTTACCCCAGGTACTACTATTCTCTGTCCCTTTTACCCAGGTAATACTGTGGTGACTGAAGAGCATTTTCAATTATATATTTCTTGGTTTATTTACCACCTAAGTTCCAAAGGAAAGTGAGAAAAGAGATGGGGGAAGGGCAAGGGCTACGTGTTTGGGAACCTGACCTTTTGTTTTTCTAAGTTAGGTGAAATGATGGCCATGTGCCAAATTTTGTATTTCGATCCGTCATGCGGTTCAATTTGTAAAGTATACTAATATACACAAACAAACAAAAATATATACATTCATTTTTATAGCTTTCGTCCAATTGCTGTTGACTTGATCACTTGAATTGAGTATAATAAGACAGCTTTGGAAAGAAAGTAAATCAGAAAAACATACTTACACAAAAATTATTACAAAAAGTCAAACCGTTAATCAGGTTGCTGGCACTTAAATCAGCTCTAAAATTCTTCGAGTTCGAGACCTTCTCGGCCGAAGAAGAAACCTGGAGTCTTTCGCTAAAGAGCCAAACAAGACGATTTTCTTCTAAATTATTACTTTGACTTTGGAAAGAATTTTACTGACTAGATACATGTTACAGCCTCTTTAAGGCCGCTATGAATGATCTACCTCTATGATGTATCTCAGTAGGGATCAAACCGAGCGGAACATTTTTCTTCTTCTCTCTCTCTCTCTCTCTCTCTCTCTCTCTCTCTCTCTCTCTCACACACACACACACACACACACAACCAAACATCACACACAACCCGCAATTTATAAATTACCATCTCACTTTAAATTCTATGCTCAGAAAATTTTAAGTTTTTGTAGAATAACATCAAAATTGCCCCACTCACTTTTCCAGTATGTTAAGATGTCGTCTACATAACGAAGCACATCGTATCTGCAGGTTTGATGGTGTTTATAAATTACTGTTTCAAAAACCTCCATATATAGTTTGCTACCAAGGGACTGAGCATACTCCTCATACTGCAACCAAAGTTTTTACGTGAAAAGTTATCACCAAAGGAAAAGACGTTATTAGTGACGCAAAGCTCTACAAGTTTGGAACTTTAGTACATCTTTTATGAAAAGGAAGTCTATGTCTAGGCAGAGAAGTTTTACGATATTACTGGATATTAGCCAATATAAATTTGATGCAAGAGTCTGCTGTATGTTTTATATGATTAGGGGAAAGGGTTCTTAAAAAGGGGGATAGTAACTCAGCTAACCATTTTAAAATTCTGTAGTTAAAAGCTCCCGCACACGAGATTATGGGACGGAAGGGGATTGCTTGGTTTAAATTTTTCCAAATTTCTATATTTTTCTTACTTTAACGATGTTTCTGATTTTTCTGAAGTAATCTATTGGGACATTTTGGTTCTGGTATCTTGCTAATTTTTGATAGGTAATTTTATCTTTTTAAAAGTTCACTAATCTTTTCTTGGTAGAAGTTCTTGTCCATTAACACAATTTTACCATCTTTATCTGATCTAGTGATTATTACGTTTAGTTTGCGGAGTGAGTTCATAGCTACCATGAATCTTTTAGGCAGGGGGTGTGTGTTGCTGTGTCTGGTTAGGATGTTTTGAAGAATTCCCTTAAGACATATTTCGTCTTTCTTGTGACTGTTGTTAGCAATGAAATTATCAAATGTTACTTGGAAGTAGAGTGTATGATTTTGATCAGGTTTCAGGGCAAATGATAAACCTAAGTTTAAGACTATAGACTGGTTGTCAATTAAAGAGCACTTGGATAGATTCATAACTTTGTTTTGTTGAAACTAAATGGTTCCAAATACTATTTTCAATTAATGAATACAGTTTACGAACAAACATATTAAAATTAATAACATTATTGCGAGCAGCTGTGTCGATACAAATGGAGGATAGGAACTTATATATATGTGGGGTCTGAAGTGAAGAGACGGAGGTAGTGTGCGCCTGACTGATGGTTTCTAGGTGTGTGTATAGTAGATGTCGTCTTTCGTATTCTGTTTTAATTGAAGAATTATTTATTTACATACATACACACAGACAAATATATATATATATATATATATATATATATATATATATATATATATATATATATATATAATAACTCATAAATGAAAGAATAACTAAAAGGAAAATACAAACAATCATAAAAAAATTTACTTATATCAGCCTCAACCTGTGAAACTAAGACTAAAGCGAAAATTGTAAATCAATAAAGGAAAATTGGAAATAAAGTAAAATAACTATGTATCCCCTGCCAAAACGATCGAACGCAAACTGGTAACCAAAACAACAGTAAACAAGAACAGCAACAAAGGGGATCGAGAAAAACTTTGATGTCACAGGATTAATGAGAAAAATAATTTCTTTCTTGTGTTCGTTCTGCGTCGACTCTCTCTTTATGGAAAGCGATTTTCTCGGCGACAGAGAGTTTTAGACACAATTGGAATTAGCTCCGTTTGATTGGATGTAAATTGCGAAGGAAGAGGATGTCCGTAAGTCATAATATTATTCCTAGAAAATTCACGATACAAGAATAATTCCACAATTATAAACAAATAACTGTATTGGTAACACAAACTAGAATAAAGGCTTCTGTGTTTTATTTAATAGTAAAACATAAAAGGAATTTCCCAATAATTGTGATAGCGATATTGAATGATTTTCGTGAGAAAAGAGAAAGTCGAGGAAAAGGGAGTTTCCGTGACCCAACCAAAGACAACCCGTAGCCCACAATAAGGTTTACTTCAAGTTTATTGATTGACTGGTGAGGTTGCCTAGCGTCACAGACCCTAGGCGGCATCAGAGAGCCTTTGCTCCCTGATGCCAACGGTTTTGGGTGCTTCCAAAATAATATTGTATAATATAATTACCCATCATAATTAAAATTATGATCATTAAAAAATGTTCTTAAAACTAGGTTCTTACACGAATACTTATTTGGGTAATACTTTTTAACAACTCGGATAAGAGATAATTATGCTAATTTATCAGAAAGTGATAAACAATTATATTTTCCCTACGTGTATTAGAAAGATGTTTTATTTATTCATCAAATCAAACTTAACAATTCTTTAATACACCACTAATTGATTTTTAAATGGATATCCAAAGACCCCTTCAACCTACTGTCTGAAGGAAAATGGGATGAATGAGAAAGAAATTCCTCCTCGAGTTCGGAGTCATTGCAAGTCTCTCTGGCAACATGATGACGTCATCGATGCTTCAAGAATAATCGAAAGGACATGATTATCGCTATGGATATATTTGGTTCTAAAAATCATTTAAAATGCTTTTACTTTTATTATAATATCTATAGTCTGAAAGAAAGGTTTGTATATCAAACATAAAACACATGAGCAGTTACAGAGTAACTGAGATTGCCATAAATATTACATAAAATGATACAGTCTTTCAAAACATAAAGCAAATATTCCTTAGTCATCCAAAGGAAGATTGGTCACTCCGACTCCGCCTGGATTGTCCGAAGCAAAGAGCCTCGGGCTTCCATTTGTTATGGAGTCGATTTCTGACTCCGTAACATTTGGTGTCCCGAGAGTCGTTTTCGGCTCATAGTCCATAAGAGGAAGACCCCGTGTGGTGGGTCAGAAGCGGGGCCCTTTCAAACTATGCGATTCTTGTCGGACCAAGACAAGATTGCAGTGCTGGATTTAAATGCGACACAAAATTCCGCAACATCGTACATTAGTCCGACTGCCGCACAAAGTGACCCAATTTTGACAAGCGCTTGCAGTCTGCTCTCAGCCTGTAGTGGTGACTAGAAGGACAGGAAGAGAAAATTGTCTGTATTACATTTGAGAAAAAAGAAGAAGAAAAACCTAGAATTCACTGGGTACACCCTTTGAATACACAAAGGCACTTGTACGGTGCATTTGCCACAATTTTCGAAGGAGCTGAAAAGAGATAATGATAAATTTTCAATTACTTCAGAATGTCTAAACAACCTTTGAGGAACTCTTGTCACGTCTGCATGACCAGTTTGCTAAATGAAATACGACATTCAGAGTGATATTTCGCCAGCACAACAACTGGCAGTTACCATCAAGTAAGAGGAAATAATATGGACCTTTCCTTGTAAATTTGCTTTTCATATAGAAATTAAAAAGGAGAAATGAAAACAACTAGTGTTAGCTGAAACATCTCTATTTATCAAAAGTATAAAACTGATATCTATATCAAAAACTAAAATCTTTTATTTTGATATAAAAAAAATCCATATCTCCCTCTGTTTTCATTAATTAATGTAAATAAAAACGTATGTGTTAACTATAAAAACTTCTCAAAAAATCATATATATCGAAATCAAAAGCTTTTAGTCCTCGTTTATATCAATAATCTGCCGATAACCTTCTAATAATTTCAGTGTCAAAACATATATGTAACCTTAATGAAAAAAAAACACAGCAAATCATTTAGTAAATCATTTCTCAGTAGTTTATACTTAAGCTATCCTAACCTGTAGTTCTCTCTTATTTACGAATAACACTATTGTTATTAATATTATTGTATGGTGTTTTTTCGTTGCATGGAACAGTGGTTATTCAGCAACGGAAAGGAAATAACACTATATCCCTCAAAATGTTTTCAATACCCAATGCACCCGATCACCAGAAGCAGTGGAAGTCTACTGCTGTCGCACATATATGCAGGAAAAAATCGCATAGTGTGAAGACACGTATTGAAGGCAATGGCCAACTGCAATCGCATCTGGGTGCAGTACCGGACATGACCAGTGGGGCCTGTCGGCTGTAATGCCGATGCCGGACCGGCAAATTTGCCGGACCGACATAGTGTGAAAAGGTACATTAGAGATAATAGTCGACTGCTAGTCGCATGTAGGTCCGGAACATCGTGTCGCATTTACGTACGACTAGTGTGAAAGGGCCTAAGTAGGAATCGCCGGATTAGGACTACCTCTCTCTCGGTTTGGGGTTCCAAGACAGGACAGGTTTCTGACGTCCCCCGCCAATCCAGGAATCCAGACTCCTTTTCTCTCTTTCTTCTTCTTCTTCTTCTTCTTCTTCTTCTTCTTCTTCTTCTTCTTCTTCTCAGGTTAATCCATTATTATCTGTGTGGGTTGTTTTCATCAGCCTCCTCTTGCTGTTTCTCTCTTGTGTCCTCCCTTCGTTCATTCCTCTGTTTGTCTCTCGTATCTTCATGCATGCAATCTCTCCTTCTTCTGTTATGTCTTCCTCGTTTACGTTTCCCTAACATTCTGTTTCATCATCTTACTTGTAACCTCCTACTCATCACCTCCACTGTCATCAGGTGCCCTTTAAAGGTATCTTCATCTGGACTCTTGGGATCTCCTGACATTCAGTGACTTTTGCTGATCCCATGATGTTTTCATTTGTTACCACAATCTCCGGCCTTTAGTATCCTCATTATTCAGCTCTAATTTGCACGCATCTGAATACTTATACGTTCAATCAATAATGGATTGTATTATGATGTAAAAAATTCACTTGGTGTTTTACTACTTTAATGATATTGGTATCTATTCATTTATTTCTTTTTCTTCTTGGCTTTTCTTAGGCCTCCGTGGGATCGTTCTTTATGAATGGGGATTTGGCATTCTGAATAATAATAATAATAATAATAATAATAATAATAATAATAATAATAATAATAATAATAATAATAATAATAATAATAATAATAATAATAATATCATAGGCATAACAATCTCAACTGTCTGCCTCAGATGATAATTCTTTAATGATATTGTTTTCTATTTTCTGAATTTTGCTTCCTAATAACCTCAAAAGTAATCATGTAAAATATATACCCTGCAGAGTTAACTTAGTTACAGAATAATTTCATGATTCTTAAAACTAATTTACAACAAAGATCTCATCCATAATTAAACTATAAAAAAATAAAAAAGATTACTACAGAAAGGTATACTGATGGAGACAAAGATGAAATGTTGGCTCAATATCAGAATAAATGGTTCAGATATAATTAAAGTCTTATTTTATGCTTAGCGAAGCATGACATTATGTTCGCAACAATGTATTTATTTCCAATTTACGTTTTTTCCTCATTTTCTTCGTTTTTCGTAAGGCTTGAAAATGATTCATTATGTTTTTAGGTTTAAATCCTTGACATTGAAAGTTCTGAGTGCTTCTATAAACGTAGTTTATTTTTTACTGTTGATAAAGACGTGGCAAGGAGAGATGTATAACCCTCCCTTCCTAGAACATAACAGTAATTGAGTTATCAAATTTGCTTAAAAATAAAACCAAAGACAACGACTTTTTAGTCAAGCTTATTTTGGTATTTTTTGTGAACCTTATATTACTGATTTTTTTTTCTTTGAGGTTTAAAGCTAAAAGCATTTATATGTACTTTACATGAAATGAGCTAATCATTTCTTAGAGAAGGGAAAGCGTCAGCTCAAAAATGGAAAAGAATTTCTTAATGGCTTTTCAAAGTAAGATTAATAATAGTCACAGATATAACGATCAAAGTAATATTCAAACGTTCAATTAAATATTGCAACAACAAAAATCGTAGGACAAAGTTTATATTAAAGAAGGAATAAGATTTAAAGGAGAAAAATGCCTCAAAAATAATAAATTAGACACCGGATGAATGTTCATTCTACAGGAATTGTAAAAATATGAACATAAAATAATAGTTGTATAATTTAATACATAAAAAAAATTGTTTCACACAAAAATGGGAAAATTTACAACAGTGATAAAATATGAATCATAAATAATTATTAATATAGATATAAGGAAACAACAAAAACTAAATGCAGAGACAAGAGGAGAAAAACAGTGAGGATAAATATGAAAATCCTTCCCGGCAGAATCCCAAGCAGAATCCAACTCCAGTGGAGAGATACCACAATCAAAGTTAACCAGTGTTCAATTTCCGCGACCTTCTGCAGTTCCTACCTAGAACACGGCAGTCCGAAATCATTCTTAGATCTTTTTCTCCCACAAATTCTCTCTCTCTCTCTCTCTCTCTCTCTCTCTCTCTCTCTCTCTCTCTCTCTCATGCATTAAAGTTAAACAGTCAAAATTCTCATCATGCTGCATGATAGCAAACGATCAACACTATGGGGAATCTCTCTCTCTCTCTCTCCCCCTCCCACCACCCCCACTCTCTCTCTCATTTATTATACGCGTACATTAAAAATTTTCATGAAGAAAAGAAGTTTTCTTATAGAAAATACCTAAAGGAAATGAAAGTTAAAGAAAAACTCTCTACTTTCCAAGAAAAAATCATAATAGTAAATATATGATGTTATAATATATTTTTTTTATGTTTTCAATATGTCTACAGTTTTAAACCAAAAATGGTTAAAAGTCCCGAATCCCTCAGCGATTATATTCTGTGCAATTTTCTATGTATAAATATGAATAACGTGATTACGAAGTATATAAAAGGTGATGCTATATGTGCTAAACTTGGAGAGGGTTTGAATTTTAACTTCTTATTTCCAGGGTATTTCTGTTTCAAGAAAAATTCAATGGGTTTAGCAAGGAGAAATATATGCCATGGGCCTCTATGACTGATGGTAAAATTATATATATCTTCTTATTTAACTGAAGTGCTTGCTTTTATGTTGCCCAATAAACTTTTCTTCCCGTAAAATATTAATCCAGCATCAAGTTCCAGGAGGAATCTGGGGCGGCATCTGGCTGTGTCTCATCATCGTAAGGATCTTCTCCCACGCATCTAAATGACTAGATGTCTGCACCGGCGGAAAACGTCCTAGAGACTGAACGTACTTCCTATGGATGAGTATGAGATTCTTTAGGAGTCTTCTGTAAGCATATTGGTTGCAAGTAGATAAGTGAGTGGGGGTTCATGTATATCCTTATCTCTATGTCATAGATCCAGGTCTTGCTATGAACCGTCCAAAACTCCATTTCCTTTCCCCTTCCATTTCAAAACGTTTCTGTTGCTACACGTTTTCACATCGGGACTTCTTCATAAACCTGTTCATTTTTTTTTAGAATTGTAACCTTTATTATTTGTTGCAACACGCCAGAAAAAAGCACCAAAAACCCGAACCATGTAGTGGAATGTGCAGTTTTTATATTAAGACAGAAAATCTAGAGTCAAAGGCATATATACAGTGCAAAAAAGTTCATTAGCTTGCAGCATAAAATTAAAATTTGTCAAAATTGTCTCAATAATGAAAGCGTTCCTATGTAATTCTTTTGTTTGGCATAAGCAATAGTAATAAAAGCAGTTCGTGAATTATTATGAATATATTATCCGGGGTACACCAATGACATTGATGTAGGCTTAACTTGCCGAATGGCTAAATTTGCAGATGACACTAAACTAGGTGTAAATGCAGCCGTCCCCAGATACAGTGGAAAGTTTATGGAACTATTTAAAGCAAATAGGAGAGTACTCAGTCGGTCAAAAAGATGTCAAATGCCATTTAACTTACTATGAGATTCAGGGCCTCTGTAACACGGTTTTTTGGACTTTGCTCCTTATCAAAGCATCGGATGTAGCTGAAAGTTGACATATGTATATTTTACAACCACACACAAATTTTGTCAGCTTTATCAACAACCTAAAACCCGATAGTTTTAATTTTATAGAGTAAAAATTATCTAGCCGACGCCATGGCCAATGATTACGAGCCAAGAGTCGAAAAACATTCATTACGTAAGCAAGGTAAACACCGTTTTACGAAATGTTGCCCCGCCCATCCGCCAGACAGAAACTTCATTCACCTTGTTCCATCGGCTCTGAAACCCATAGCAGTCAAGAATGGCTAACAGGAATTAGAATTTTCCCCGTGGTTGCAAAACTGCATTTGTCTTACAACTTGTAACTTTATACAGTCCCAAGAGAAAGCCCGTGGCCATACTTACTATAGCCTGAATGGGTAAATTATTCCGTTTATAGTTTAAATCCAATGTTATGGTCTGATTTGTATTAGCGTAACGTGATAATACTTATAATGTCATTCAGGATTTTGAACATTTCCATTAACTATTCACTATGCCACCAAGAGAGAGAGAGAAAGAGAGAGATTGTATGTAATCAGCCTTTATATAACTATTTTTGTTAAAATAAGATTTTTATCCAAAGTAAATACAAGCTTATATGTGCTAAAATCTCCAGCAGACCAACAGATCATCCGATATTTTTTTTCTTCTTCTTTAGGCCATACGACGTTTTGGATATAAAGACTATGAATGGCGGAACGATACTAGATGGGTGGGTGGGGTGCTAGCGTAGCAATACTACTGTAGTAATAGCAGTAATATACATAAATTAAATGTTTAGGCTAACTGCAGGGATCCTTGAGGATCATTTAGCATTTCTTACAACTGCTCGAGAAATGAGTTTTTATAACCAGAAGTTAAATTTCTAATCCAACAATGCCCATGATAGCCTTCAGTGTTATCCTGAATTATAACTAGGCCAAAGTGGGTGGAGCCTCGTGAAGTATCATTCTGACGATAATTATTAGTGAAGGTTTAAAGCCAAATTACGGTACCGGCTATTTTTTCATTAAATAGGTACATAGCCAATAAATAAAAATTGCTTGACATTGGATATAGCAGTTATCAAATCAAGCTTGTCTAATATGATTTTGAAAATTACCAACTATTCCCTACATCTTGTCAATCTGATTGTGACCTATAAAGTAGATTATAATTTCTTAGGACACTTATTTTGGGAGTTAGATAATAATCGAAGTTTTTTTTTATTTATTAACATATTTTGTTGGTTTGTTCATTATGACAATTATCAGGTGAGAGGATTCAGAGTTCATAAGGTGTACTGCTTTGCTTGTATTTAAATTTTTATGGTCATTGTTGCCAGAAGTATAGCTTTCGTACGTATAGCCAATCATCCATCGAGAAAGAGGGAAGAAATGCTGTCATAAGTTACGTAACGAGTGCGTTCGAAACCTTATCTCTGAGTAAGTTGGCCCGTCTTCAAAAAAAGTCACTTTTACATATAAGTACCAAATTTATTCAACCTACGTAATGCAGAATACAGTCAAAATTATGTGTAGATATAATGTGTATTCTGAATAAGCGTTTATACCTATGAAATGCATAGATAAAAAGTTATTGCCAAAAAACCGTGTTACAGAAGCCCTGAATCTCATAGTAGGTGTAAATGCAGCCGACCCAGATACAGTGGTAAAGTTTAAGAAAACTATTTAAAGCAAAATAGGAGAGTGGTCAGTCAAAAAGATGCAAATGCCATTTAACTTAGACAAGTGTAAAGTGTTTTCAAATAGGAACAAACAACCCTCATACCAACGACATGCTGCTTGAGAATAACAAAATAGTGTAGAGCAAGAAGAGGACCTTGGAGTCAATTATTATCAAGGCACTTAAATCCACAAAACAGTCCATAAAAGCTGAAAAGAAGGCACAGAAACTAGTGGGATACATAAAGCGGCAGTTCAAATACAAAAACAAGGAAACGGTGCTGCAGTTCTACAACATCCCTAGTAAGACCTCATCTTTGAATATACAGTACAGTTTTGGTCGCCAACATTAAGAAAGGACATACATAGATTGGAAGGGGTACAAGCAAGAGAAACAAAGTTAATTCCATCCATCAGACAAATAGGTTACCAAAGACGACTAGAGAGCCTGAGCATGTGTAGTTTTAGATACACGACGATTGCGAGGACAACTAATAGAAACATTAAATATTGAAAGGCATAAACAAAGTAGACAGTAACCTATTTACGTTAAACGACCAGACAAGAAAATAAAAATGGATAGAAACTAGAGCTGAAGAGATGCATCATCTCATTGCGGAACTTCTTCGCATACAAGATATGTGAGATGTGGAATAAACTGCCACCAGAAGTTGTAAACAGCAACAGTGTGGAAGAGTTTAAAAGAAAGCCAGACAAAATCATTAGGACACTGAATGCACAGTAAAACATCCTAATCCTTGTAACTCCTTTTAACAAAAGACCATACAAGTAATCAAGTAAGACTTACATACATACATAAATACATATGCTAAGGAAGGTCCACCGAATGTGAACTAACCTCTAAACCGTCATACCACATTCCCAGGTAAACATTACAAGAAGGATTAATGGTGTCTATTCTTCTTGTCATAACTGACATGACGGGACAATTCATCATGACCAAGAGACAAGACGACAACAGTTCCTGGCGGAATCTCTCTCTCTCTGCTAAAGATTGCCGAAGAATTGGGACTGAATGTGGATCCTCAAAAATCATCTTGATTCCCTCATAATTTTTTACTTATTTATTTATCCGTGACCAAGTATGGCAGCGGGAAGTTTTAATACCTATGAAATTATCTGCCGAATTTCTCGTTAAAGAAAAAAGGAAAATGACTCAAAGTTTGTTTTAAAAGTAATTAGGCTTCATTTTTCGCAGCTCCTTATGCGATAGTGATGGAAGGAATTCTAGTTAGGCATTCATTTTGATTAATAGATCAATAGCAAGATATATATATATATATATATATATATATATATATATATATATATATATATATATCACAAGGTGGAGAGGTAAAGGCATGTCTCAGCGTAGTACATAATTTATTGCCGACGTTTCACATCACTTCGATGCATTTTCAAGCAAGGGGGGAAGTTGATAAAAAATACAAAAAATATACGGACTCGTTCACTGATAAAACACGGTATAATATTTAAAATTTAAAATTGAACACTAAAAACATGTTTAAAATGTAAAAATTATTGTCCAACAACACTAGGTTGGAGAGACAACCTACCAGAGTAAAAAATAGAAGGTGACTGAAGGACAGAGTGCGGGGAGAAAAAAAAAAAAATAATAAAGTAAAAAAAACACCCACATACAAAACTATGTAAACAAACAAGTGGTTAGGCTATGAACAGCTGAACTGACGATGGACTGGGCATTTAAATTCGGTACATTAGTTTTTGATTAAAATTGATTCCAGTGTTAAAAGCTCGTCATCTTTATTGGCTGATCCAATAATTTTAAAAATCATCGATGTCCAGCGGGAGCGACAGGTAATAGAGTGGTTCCGGATGCTGGATAGCTCAGGATTCGATAATTTGCATCCTGTTCGGAAACTGACTCCTTTGTGGGGCGCAGAAACGGACTTGTAAGTTTTGGAACCCTTTTTATTTGATCATCATTCCCATACTCTTGGGAATACCAGGTTTCTTACTTATTTAATTTAATTTATATCTATTTTTTTTTTTTTCAATTTGGGTTAGTTCTTCTAAGTACTCCATTTTCTTTTTGAGTTACTCGTAACTAAACCTGTGGCATTCATCACTATGATGGTTTGCGTGTTTCTCCTTCATTTAATATTGGTAGTAATAAGGATTTTCCCATGGTCTCTTTCCTGTTATGGTATGTTGTTCTTTTTTTCATTTCCAGAAATTCTGACATTAAAAAATCCAACTTTTCCCTAATATTTGATCTTCCTTCATCACAATTATTCATTTTGTCTGAATCTGCAATTTCTTCGTTTTCTGCAATATCCTCTTGCATAATAAATACAGTTATTATCTCTTGAGTAGAATTTTGGAGCTGATGCTTTGAAATTTTTGCTGACACCTCTGCATATCTCGTTGGTTTGGCTTGCTTTTTTTCTTTAACCTGATATTCTTTATTCTCTCTTTATTTGTTTCTTTCTTATTTTGGATTTTATTACTTGATTGGTTATTTGTTTGATTATGATTCATGGTACAGGGTGCTATATTTACATTTTTGTCGAACAATTACATCCCTTCTTCTTTTAGGTTTTTGCATATTTTTGGATGCAGATCTCTGCAATCATCCCCATAGCCATCTAGGTATGCACATTTACTATATATTTCATAGTTGTGACATACCTTAGGATGTTTGTAGTAACATCTTTCTCCAAATCTGCAATTCCCTCTTTTCAAAAGGTTGCAGACTTTGTCTTTTTTTGTCAATTTTTTCCTCTTTCCCGTCATTGTGTAGATCTGGGGTAGAGCCTCTTCGGGATTTCTTTTGTGTTGTCATATCGTAATTTATTTCTTCCGTAGGTATGCTGCTTTATTGCCTCATATGTAGTATCAATGAGTATCTCTGCATCCATACTTTTATCTTGTTCTTTGTTTTCCTTCCTTATTTTTTTTCTGTCATTTCAGTTTTGTTTACTTCTCTTCCGTTTTCCTCTTCTTTCTTCTTCTTCTTTTCCTCCTCTTCTTCTTCATCCTCAACTATTTACATTCAATCTTGATTTTATAACATTGTCTATCCATGATAGACATGTTAAACAAAATATTCTTGGTATTCTTTTCTCATATCTTGCATTACCTCAGCGCACTGTGGATGGGTCGGAATGTTGCATGCAGCACATTTTCTGATTATGTTTTGTGGATTGACTATGCTATACCACACCTTACACAGTTTGCATGCTTTTGGCATTCTTTTCCTAATGCATCAATTAGGATATTCACAAGGTTCACCTTATTCATTTTCTTTGTCGGAATATGTTGGTTTATGTATATTTTCTTTTATGAGTCTCTTGACCACTTGGATTTATTGGAACTTCTTCAATTATTTTCAAGATGTTTTCGGTTGATTTGTTCCAGTTTGAAGGATTATATCCTTCTAATATATCTATGAATGCTTTTTGTATCTTTTTGGTTAGGACTGTTGCTGATCTCATAGATGAGAAATGCCAGTTCCCTTCCTGCTACCTCATCGTATTGCGAATTTGCCAAGCAAGCCAAATTTCGCCATTTCTTCCGCAGTTGGAACTTACTGCCATCTTGTTCTGATTTACAGTTTTTCACTTGATAAACTAACTTAGAAGACGCGTTATCCTCTATTTTCACACTAATCTTATCACCGATAGTTCACGAACACTTCTAGATATTTCTCAAATTCTAGATGTATGTTAAACTTGCGATATCTGTTGATTAATCTGACTTCGCGCAGAAACGTCTCACCAAGCAAGATGGCTACTACGAGAGAGAGAGAGAGAGAGAGAAGTGAACCTTGTGTAATTTAGAGCTATTTCTCAGTAACTTGTATATTTAGAAAGCAATAAAGAGGTAATGAGGTAGGTATATTTATGAAGGAGAAGAAGCAGTCATTATTCTTGTACTAACTAGTGCGGGATGAGTTGCCACCCCTCATGCAGAAAGGGGAGGCACCCTATCATACAGGCCAAATCCTGAACATTCTTTTTTGTTACACATTATGATATTATAAAGTCACGAATGTAGTGAGTTATCTACGAGATTATGAAGAAAAATTACTAAAGCTATTACGAATGTGAAGTCGACATATTTAGTACCGTAATAAAATCTATTCTACGGTGGCATAATTCTAATTGTCTCATGAAAGTTTAGTGGAATTCAATGCCGCGTACTAAAGAAAAAAAAAAGAGCATTGAACGACATTGGAAAACCACAAATATATCAACACTACCTCGCGACTATATAGAACTACAGCAGTCAGAGTTTGCAAAACAAGAATGGAAAAACTGTAATCATTATATTTGTTCAAAATTACTGTCATCCATAGTAACAATTTAAGCCTGTAAACATTTATCAGGTTTTTTAGTTCTTTTCTCTATAAGTAAACTTCATGAACCACTGATCATCCTCATGAGAAATTTCACCTGATTGTTTAACCGAAAGGACCAAAAGAAAAGCAAGTTCGGCTTTTGACCTTCTTGGCTGATATATATATATATATATATATCTTGCTATTTTCGTTCTGCTGAAGTCCTTTTAATAGTTATGATTGCACAGGAGAGTCAGCACAACTGCTAAAACAGCTGAAAAGAGGCGAATCTATCCCTGCAGAAGATTGCTCCGGCAAAAGTAATGAGATAATGTCTTGCTGTGGTGAAATTTGTGATCTTTCAAGAACTTTATAAAGTGATTTAACTCAGTTTCCAGTCACCTGCATCAGTATTACCCATCATTTGTTGATGCTTTATTCATTATACACCGATAAATAGTCACAGTCACAGGATAGAAAGGAAGTGACTCTTAAGCTTTTCTATCTCTGAAACGAGATATTTATCAGAACTACATCATCAAATATTGTGTTCTCTTCACCCTTTTCTCACTGAAACTTGAAGAAACATTGAATGCCAAATGCACTGAGTCACAGTTAGGTCGAATGTCCACTTATGCATACCCAGAGGGTATACAGAAAATAATTATGATATCAAATAATTTCTATTTACCCTGGGCAAGTAACAAAAGGGCAAAATGGCCACGAAGATATACAAAAAGAAAATCACAGCGTGTTAAAACTTCCCTGTTTATAGTTAAACATACCCAAATATAGAAAATTAAATCATGGCATTTGAGGAGATAAAAAAATTAATTTGCCTGGAAATGTTATATGAAAAGTATTGTTAACAAATAGAAGAGGATAATCATACTAGGCGAATTATAGTTTGAAACTACAGATAATTAATAAAAATAATTTATGATTGGATACGAATTAGGACTAAAACAATATCATATATTTATGATTTTATTTTGCTTTTATTTTTAAATAAAAGGCGATAAAACTGTTGACTGAGGACTCATACATCGAAATTTTGTTCCTTACTAATATTTATGTGCACCAGTGATGTCAAAACTATTTGCACTAAAAATAATTGTGAAACTAAGAGTATCAGATATAAGAAAAAGTTCATAAGCCATATACATCTTCAGGGGGGAATTGATGACTGTAAATCCAGCTGAGAAATCAAGGCACCACTTCATTTGTGTTGGGGCAAAATATTCAACGGCAGAAAAATGTAAGTTTGAAAGAAATTAAATCGTGACTGGCACACGGCTTTTCTTTAAATTTGGTTTTAGTAATGAGAATCTAGAGATGATTAATTCAGGGAAACTTTAAACCAAAGAAAGCTACGCAATTATTTCACGAGTGACGATATTCACGAAGATAACAGGAAAAGAAAAGACCGAAGCATTTATCAGCTGACATCAATAATAATATTGTGAAATGACTCATAATATAAACCAAAATATTCCCATATGCTGAAAATGGAACTATAGTTACTATAAATGAAGATTCAACGGGACTAAAACATTCTGCTGTATTAATGATAGTTGCAAAGGGGAACTTTTGGATCTAATCCATAAATACATAAATGATATGACGATGAGTAGGTCGATGAAGTGGTTGATGTGTGGTTTTGCTTTGCACATCAATTTCATTCTGGATCCAGCAGTTAAGGACGAAGGTGGCGGCGACAGTTATCCTTATTTCCTCTAAGGCCACCTCCCATTCTTCACAAGAGAAAGGAAGTACTTGTATAATTGCTGTAAGATTTCTGATCCAACATAGGGGTTAAAATAAGGAATATTTTATAACATGGGACAATCGACTGAACATCTGAGAACATTAAACGACCCCATCCTATCAGCAGAGAGAGACATGAACGTTTCATCTCTTTAGGAGGTTATTCGTATTCAATGTGTCCCGTCAGGAGGACAGCAACATAACTAACTATATCGTCTTATCGTTGGTTTATCAAACAAGTGGATATTAAATCATCGTAAGTATTAATTCTAAGCGAGAAGAGAAAACATATGATAGTTGAACATGAGAGAGAGAGAGAGAGAGAGAGAGAGAGAGAGAGAGAGCTGTTGTGGTGGAAGGTTTATAATAAACTGAAAAGACGAAAGGACCGAAAAGAGGAAAGAGAAGCACGAATGTCTGAATAAAGCGAGGAATGAAGGACACTACTTAAAATGAAGGATTTGAACATTTTTCTGTGGCGGAGAAGCCAAACTATTTATGCAAAAACCAAACCTTAAAAATTTATAAACCCTCAGTAAAAGACTTAAAATGACTTTGTCTGTCTGTTTCCGAATACCAAAAGCCATCAGGCAACTCAGGGATATCCAGAGTCGAGCTTTCAAAGAAGGGCTGCATTTTTCGTTTCTGGAGGAGATATTTTTTAAAAGAAAGGCACATAAATTTTTTTTCGTGTTTTTGCATATGTTTACATAATATGAATTTTTATGAAACGAGGGAAATGGAGAGGCAGCCAGGAGTCTTCATCACGCGCACGCATTTACGAACGTATTCTACAAAAACGCACATACAGACATATGAATAAATACACACACACATAGGGTCTTCCTCTTAGGACTTATGAGCCGAAAACGAATCTCGACTCCATAACAAATGGAATACCGGAGGCTCTTTACTTCGGACAATCCAGGAGTCGGAGTGAGAACGTTCCTTTGGATGATTAAGGATATTTGCTTTGTGTTTTGAAAGATTGTATCATTTTATGTAATATTTAGGACAATTTCAGTTATCTGGAACCATTTATGTTTGTCATGCTTAATATACAACCTTTTCTTTCAGGCCACATATTATAATAAATGTAATAGCGTTTTAAATAAATTTTAAAAACTAGATATATCCATATCGATAATTAAGCCTCGATGACGTCATCATGTTGCCAAAGTGACTTGCACTGACTCCGGAAATCCGTAGAAATCTCCTCATTCTTCCTATTTTTCCTTAAGACACTGGGTTGAAGGGGCACTCAGATATTCGTTTAATAATCAATTGTTGGTGTTTTAAAGGAAAATTAGAGTTACTGGAAACATAAAAATATATCTTTCTAATGCAAGTAATGAAATTATAATTGGTCAAATATTTCTCATAAATTATCATAATTATCTTATCTCCTATCCGAGTTCTAAAAAAAATATAACCCATAAGTACTCACGTAATCGTCGTGTTTCTTAAGGATATTTATCACCGAATGTGCAAAGCTGTTAAGTCCAAGTTCGTGAAAAATAATGTAAACGAAAACGTTCACACTCAAATCGTGAATAAAAACTGCTTCTATTTTTTTCAAACCCCGAATCCTGTTTTATTGCATATTGAAAATATTTCAAAGCGTAGTTTGTGCATTCCCGCGCGTTTTTTTTTTTTTTTTTTTTTTTTTTTTAAGTCCAAATTAAAGTCGCGCTTTTTAATGTTCGCTGAGACAGAGAGAGAGAGAGGAAGGAATTTGTGGAGAAAAAGAATTGAGGAGGATTTGTGATTATGTGGGAAGGATTTTTCATATTTATTCTAGTCTTTTTCTTCTGTTTTTTAGTAAACTTCGTTAAGGGAGTATCTGCATTGAGTTTTTCTTGTTTCCTCATATGTATATTGATAATGATGCATAATTTATTATATATCGTTGGCAATTTTCCCACTTGTGAATGAAAGAATTTTTATGTATTAAATAAAACACTGTTATTTTATGTTCGTAGTTTAGCATTCTTGTAGAAGAAAAATTCATGAATTGTTTTATTTCATTATTTTAGCGGCATTTCTAATTTAAATTTGATTCCTTCTTTGAATATAAACTTTGTCCTCTGATTTTTGCTGTTGCAATATTTAATTGAATCTTTGCATATTTCTTGGATCGTTGCTGCCGCGACTATCATTAATCTTACCTTAAAAAGCCTTGACGAATTATTTTATTATTATTTTTTTTTTTTTTGAGCTGACGATTTCCCTCCCTAAAATAAGATTAGCTCATTTCATGTAAAGTAAAAATGAAAAGTTTTTATTTTTAAAACCACTGTCTCGAGGAAAAAATATCAATGACGTTACGTTTTCAAAAATTTCTAAAATAAACTTAAATAAAAAGTCGTTGTCTTGGGATTCATTTTAAAACAAATTTGATAACACTAGTAGTGTTATGTCCTAGGAAGTGAGGGTTATTTGTCTCTCCTTGTCACGTCTTTATCAACAGCAAATAATAAACTACATTTATGAAAACATTCAACCTGCCGATGTCCAGCATAATGAATTACCTGAATCAATTTCAAGCATTACAAAAAACCTAGAAAAATTAGGAAAAAATGTAATCTTAAAATATATACATTGTTAAAAATATAAATTCATGCTTCTCTAAGCATAAAATAAGGCTTTAAATCTGAGCCATTCATTCTGATATTAAGCCAATATTTCGTCTTCGTCTCCTTGAGTATACCTTTCTGTAGTAACATCTTTTTTATGGTTGAAAAATAGATGAGTTTCTCTTGTGGTAAAATGGTTTAAGAATCATGAAATTTTCTATAACTAAATTAACTCTGCACTGTATCTATTACATAATTACTTTGATGCCATTAGGAAGAAAATGCTTAAAATATGAAAAGAATATCATGATAGAATTGTCATCAGAGATAGCCAGTTTAGATTGTCATACATATGAATGCCATGAAATCCCAACATTGCAGATGAAGATGGTTTAAAGGGCACCTGATGACCAGTGGAGGTAATTTAAAGGCATCAAGGCACTTGATAAACTTTGAAAACCTCATGGAAGCTTTTAATAAAATTGAAATGCTCTTGAAATCCTATGAAAATCTTTCAAAACTCACTTGAAACCTTTTGTAAATTTCATGAAACTGGTGAAATCACCTAAAAATCTCTTGAATATCTATTGAAAATATTTTGAAAATGTCATGAGATTTTATGAAATCTTATAAATCATTTGAAAACCTCTCGAATATATCATGAAGACACTTGAAAACCTTTCAAAACATCATGGAAGCTTTGAATAAAATTGAAAATCTCATGAAATCTTTTAAAAATCTTTCAAAACTCTCTTGAAACATTTGAAAATCTCATGAAACTAGTGAAATCACCTAAAAATCTCTTGAATATATATTAATAATATTTTGAAAATAACATAAGACTTTGAAAATGTAAAAATCCTTTTAAAACCTGTTAAACATATCTTGAAAATGGCATAAAGTCACTTGAAAATCATTTGAAAATCTCATGCGAGCTTTGACACATGAAAAAATCTCATAAAACCTATTGAAAATCTCAGAAAGCTAGAGAAATTCCTTGAAAATCTCAAGAAAGCTAGAGAAATTCCTTGAAAATCTCTATGTATATATATATATATATATATATATATATATATATATATATGATATATATATATATATATCTATATACATATATATAAATATATATATATATATATATATATATATATATATATATATATATCTATATATATATATATATATATATATATATATATATATATGTGCGCGTGTGTGTGTGTTTTCAATCATGAAATGACCACTGAAATACTTTAGTTTAAACTTAGGGTCCATATTTTAGTAATCTGACTACCATCTTTATTAAGCAGTGAATGACAGAGGAAGTTACATTTGGGAAATATATAGTGGGAGATAGACCCTTACGTTGGACAGGCCTGGGGTTCGTCCCTCTGAGCCGCCCGAAGGTTCTGTTGTCTTAATCTTCTTCATTGTTGCCTAAGGAAGACATTGTCTATATGGTCAGAGTCCAGGCTCCATTGGAAAGGTTGATCCTATTATTTGTGTTTATCAGTGGAGATTCCACCATTTGACATTTTTATCGACAGCTGCTTTTGTAAAAAATTCGGGATTGAGCGGGGGGGAAAATGGTTTTTTTTTTTTACCCCAAAAAAAAAACAATTCCATGTTATTTATATGATGGAAAAATTCCTGGTGAAACTATTTTTATTTTGTCCATTATCTATCTGGGCATTTATGTTTAGTTAATCTCTCAGAGAGACTTATCACAGTCCCAACAGGAGATTTTATGAACTCCTACATTTTTACAAACTGGTTCCTGCTGGAGGTTATTTAATTATTTCCCAAGTGTGTTCGAATAAGTGAAGATAAAAGGGTTTTTGATCTCTCGTGAAATTGCCACGTGAGGAATTGCGATTTTGTTTGTGTATTTTTCCTTTTCTTAGTTTTCTGTGGGTTTGCAAAAAAAAAAGAAAAGCTCTTTGCTTTATGCATAGCTTTTTCTATTTTGTGTTTGGGGTATTTTAACAAGATAAGTTGATATTTATTGTTTCAAGATCTTTGTTAAAAAACTATAGCGAGCAAATTCTCAGGGCTCTAAAAAATAGGTTACTTGCTGTGGCTAGTTTAACAGAAATGTTATGATAGCTGTGAAAATGTATATATGAAAGTGAGAATGTCGCTTTTCTGATGACAGTGAATTTGTATTTGTTAGTTCTGATGATTTTGACATCTAAAAAGGGTATTTGGTTATTGCTTTCCCATTCTACTTAAAATCTATGCTCGGGACTAAGGAATTAATTTTTGTAGAATAATATCAAAATTGCCCCACTCACGTTTCCAATATGTTAAGATGTCGTCTACATAACGAAGCTAAATCATATCTGCAGGTTTGATGGGGTCTATAATTACTGTTTCGAAAAACTCCACATATAAGTTTGCTACCAAGGGGCTGAGCAGACTCCTCATACTGCGACCGAATTTTGACAGTAAAAGTTATCACCAAAGGAAAAGACGTTATTAGTGTCGCAGAGGTCTACAAGTTAGGAACGTTAGTACATCTTTTATGGGTACTTTTGTGAAAAGGAAGTCTACGTCTAGGCTGAGAAGTTTTACGATATGTACTGGGATATTGGCCAATCTAAATTTGATGCAAAAGTCTTCTGTATTTTTTATATGATTAGGGGAAAGGGTTCCTAAAAAGGGGATAGTAACTCGGCTACCCATTTTTAAATTCGGTAGTTAAAAGCTCCCGCACGCGAGATTATGGGACGGAAGGGGGATTGTTTGGTTCAAAATTTTCCCAAATTTCTATATTTTTCTTACATTAAGCGATGTTTCTGATTTTTCTGAAGAAATCTATTGGAACATTTTGGTTCAGGTTTCTTGTAATTTCTAATAGGTAGTTGTATCATTTAAAATTTCACTAATCTTTTCTTGGTAGAAAGTTCTTGTCCATTACACAATTTTACCATTTTTTGTCTGATCTAGTGATTATAACGTTTAGTTTGCAGAGTGAGTTCATAGCTACCATGAATCTTTAGGCAGGGGGTGTGTGTTGCTGTGTCTGGTTAGGATGTTTTGAAGGATTCCCTTAAGACATATTTCGTCTTTCTTGTGGTTGTTGTTAGCAATGAAATTATCAAATGTTTAAGGGCAAATGAAAAACCTAAGTTTAAGGACTATAGACTGGTTGTTAGTTGAAGAGCACTGGATAGATTCATAAATTTGTTTGTTTTGTTGAACTAAACGATTCCAAGTACTATTTTCAATTAATGAATGCAGTTTACGAACAATCATATTATAATTAATAACATTATTGCGAGCAGCTGTGTCGATACAAATGGGAGCGGATATGGAACTTATATGTGGGGTCTGAAGTGAAGAGACGGAGGTAGTGTGCGCCTGACTGATGGTTTTTCGGTATGTGTGTGTGTGTGTGTAGATGTCGTCCTTCGTATTCGGTTTTAACTGAAGAATTTATTTATTTACATACACACAGACAAGTATATATATATATATATATATATATATATATATATATATATATTATATATATATATATATATATATATCATACTATATATATATATATATCTATATATATATATATATATATATATATAGATATAATCTATATATATATATATATATATATTTAATGGCAATTGAGAATTCAAAAATGGAAAGAATACTAAAGTGAGAATAAGAACTATCATAAAACAAAAAAGATTTACTTTATATCAGCCTCAACCTGTGAAACTAAGACTAAAGAAAATTATTAATCAATAAAGGAAAATTGCTAAAAAGTAAAATAACTATGTATCCCTGCCAAAACGATCGAACACAAACTGGCAAAAGAAGCAACAGTAAACAAAAACAGCAACAACGGGATCGAGAAAACTTTGGTGTCACTGGATTAAATTTCGAAAACATTTTTTTTTTTGGGTTCGTTCTGTGCGTCACTGATCTTTTGCGTCGACTCTCTCTTGATGGACAGTTATTTTCTCTGAGACAGAGAGAGAGAGTTCTGACACAATTGGAATTAACTCCGTTTGTTGGGTAGTGAATTAAAAAGGAAGAGGATGCCCGTAATCATATTATTCCTAGAAAATTCGCAATACAAGATAATTCCACAATTATACAAGCAATTGTACTGATATACAAACGATAACTAAAGACTTCTGGGTTTGTATTTTATAGTAAACATTAAAGGAATATCCAACTGTGATAGCGATATCGAATGATTTTCGCGAGGAAGAAAAAGACGAGAATTAGTGAGTTTTTGTGACCCATTATTGGGAAGGGTAGACCTTACAGGGTGAGAATCCCTTGAATAAGGTTTACTTTATGTTTTAATAATCGATTGGTTAAGTTGCCTAACGTCACATAACCTAGGCGGCAATAGAGAGACTTTGCTCCCTGATGCCTACGGTTTTCGCCGCCATCAAAACAATATTGTATAATATAATTAACCATTTTAATGCTTAATATAAATAACAATTAAAAGTATTCATAAGAAACTTGGCTCTTACACGAGTACTGATTTGGATTATACTTTTTAACAACTCGGATAAGAGATATTATGCTAAATTATGAGAAACTGTTTAACAAATACATTTTCCTACTTGTATTAGAAAGTTGTGTTATTTATGCTTCAAATGAAACTTGACATTCCTTTAATACACCACTAATTGATTTTTAAATGAATATCCAAAGACCACTTCAACCCACTTTCTTCAGGAAAATGGGATGAATGAGGAAAAAGTTTTTTCTCCCAGAATTCCGGAGTCGTTGCAAGTCTCTCTGGCAACACGATGACGTCATCGATGCTTGATTATTGATATGGATATATTTAGTTTTTAGAATTTAATTAAAACGCTTTTGCATTTATTATAATATTTGGCCTGAAAGAAATGTTGTATATTAAGCATAATACACAAAAACAGTTCCAGAGTAACTGAAATTTTCCTAAATATTACATAAAATGATACAGTCTTTCAACACAAAAGCAAATATTCCTTAGTCATCCAAAGGAAGAAACTCATTCCGACTCCTGGATTTGTCCGAAGTAAAGAGCCTCAGGTCTCCATTTGTTATGGAGTCGATTTCCGACTCTGTAACATTTGGTGTCCCGAGAGTCGTTTTCGGGTCATAGTCCTAAGAGGGGAGACCCCTGTGGTGGGGTCAGAAGTCCCTCTTAGGATTCCCCGAACCCCTATGAGGGACTACCTCTCGGTTTGGGGTTCCGAGACGAGGACAAGTTTCTGACGTCCCCCGACAATCCAGGATTCCAGACTCCTTTTCTCTCTTTCTTTGCTTTTCTTCTTCTTCTTCCGCTTCTTCTTCTTATTTGTGTCATCCCTTCGTTCATTGCTTTATTTGTTTCTGTTATCTTCATGCATGCAATCTTCGTATCTTCTACGTTTCCCTAAAGGGCCCGATAGACATTCCTGATAAAATATACCGACTAGTATTATATGTAAATAAATAGTCGTTCACGTGAAAAAATATCGTATAAAGAACACGTTAACTGTCTACATGATTAAAG
>NC_061092.1:55466195-55496195 GCF_015104395.2 Macrobrachium nipponense
GCACAAGATCAGGCCCTAAGAACCAGATATGTTCAAAGAGCGATAGACGGAAATAACATCTCTCCCATATGTAGGAAGTGCAATACAAAAAATGAAACCATAAACCACATAGCAAGCGAATGCCTGGCACTTGCACAGAACCGTACAAAAAGAGGCATGATTCAGTGGCAAAAGCCCTCCACTGGAGCCTGTGCAAGAAACATCAGCTACCTTGCAGTAATAAGTGGTACGAGCACCAACCTGAAGGAGTGATAGAAAACGATCAGGCAAAGATCCTCTGGGACTATGGTATCAGAAACAGATAGGGTGATACGTGCAAACAGACCAGACGTGACGTTGATTGACAAAGTCAAGAAGAAAGTATCACTCATTGATGTCGCAATACCATGGGACACCAGAGTTGAAGAGAAAGAGAGGGAAAAAATGGATAAGTATCAAGATCTGAAAATAGAAAATAGAAAGGATATGGGATATGCCAGTGGAAATCGTACCCATAATCATAGGAGCACTAGGCACGATCCCAAGATCCATGAAAAAGAATCTAGAAAAACTAGAGGCTGAAGTAGCTCCAGGACTCATGCAGAAGAGTGTGATCCTAGAAACGGCACACCTAGTAAGAAAGTGAGGACTCCTAAGGAGGCAGGATGCAATCCGGAACCCCACACTATAAATACCACCCAGTCGAATTGGAGGACTGTGATAGAGCAAAAAAAAAAAAAATAATAATATAATAATAATAGTAATAATAATAATATTAATATAAAAATACCAATAATAATAATAATAATAATAATAATAATAATAATAATAATAATAATAATCACTAGGAGCAACTATAATGGTAATACAGATTTATTGATGTTTCTATGTGCAAATGAACATTTTTTTTTTTACCCCGTTGCTAGAGAATGCACGGGTGCTTATTTGCAATAACGAAATTAGGTGTAACTGTTTATCTCTCATATTCTGAAATAGCTGTATATTTGGGAGGCTGGGAATTTTGATTTCATAATAGACGGAGCATTTCATTTTCAGAAGTCAGCGAACTATTAATTGAAGTGAAAATTATGTCAAGGTCACATAATCTGGAAAGAAAGCAATCTGAAATAATAATAATAATAATAATAATAACTAATAATAATATAATAATAATAATAATAATAATAATAATAATAAAATAATAAATAATAATAATAATGAAAAGTGTCTTCCAGCTAGTTGGCCAATTTCTATTACTAAGAACGTTTTAGACCGATCTAATACATTTGTCATTAACATTGTAGCGAACGCCTTTCATTGGTCCAAACAGGGTCAGTCTAAGTTTACCTTTTGTCCAAAATGTTTGAAAATTGAGATTTACACAAAGCAGATCCTTTATAAGGTGATACATGACTGAAGTGTTAAGTGCATATAATAATACATTGCTATTATTTTAAAGTGATAATATCAATTGATGTTGAAAGTAAGTCCTTTAACATTATTATTTTACATTGCATTTCGTCAGACAAGACTGTCCACTGTATTACAAAACATAGTTTTATTTTACTTTTCTCTTTTTTACACAGGAGAAAACATCGAGCGATCTGGGCAGAAATAAAAGGTAGAAAAAGAAATATGGTGGCAAACAGACTGACTGAGAGCAAAGAAAAATCTCGTAAGGAAAAACACATTCGTTAAATGAAAAAGGGAATTAACATCTCTGACAATAATTGAAGACTAAAATAACAGAGGCACTGAAAAAACAAATGAAAATAAGTAGATATGAAACGAGGCAAAATGGCACAAGGGAAAGTGTTTCAAATAAATTATTCAATTATTCTTAAAGAAGGGAAGCAAAATCTACTACATCTCAAGAACAGAAAGATAAATACTTTTTTTAACAGTGAAAATGTCAGTATTATAATTTTGCTTTAGTGTATTATTGCATTATAAATTTACATGTGAGTTTTGCTATACTTTATTCTCGTGAAACTGTTAAACGTTATGTTTTCATATTGAATAACAAAACCTAGTGTAAAAACATAAACTATAAACAAAGAACAGTTAGTCAAATATATAAATTTCTTCAATGAAAATTTCATAGTAATACAAGCATCTACATTTAAAGTTTGAAATGGAATGATTTCAATTAGAGTTAAAGACATACGAATAACCTAGATGAGCAAGGGAATAAATACAATTAGCTCAATCATCGTGTGTGTGTGTGTGTGTGTGAGAGAGAGAGAGAGAGAGAGAGAGAGAGAGAGAGAGAGAGAGAGAGAGGACTGATGAACAAAATGAATTTCAAAACAATCTGAGGTATCCGCAGTATTTTATTCATCTACAAAATCAGTTATATCTTCAAATACTTGTTTGGCGCGAATCCAGCTGACCATTGTCATGGCAGCGAGGGATCCTCCAGGCGCATACTTCTTGGGAGGATAACATTGAGTAAGGGTTGCAAAAGCCTGTTTTAGACCTCAGGTCACTCGGGCACAAAGAGGAAAAAGAATATCTTCGGCTCAGATTTTTCTTATATGCTTCTTTTCATATTTCATTGTTATATAAACTCCATACTGTGTGTCGTTGTATCATTTATTCCATCCTTGTTATTTTCTGTAAAAGAGAAGTATTGTAACGACTTTGTCTGTCAGTTCGCCCTGAGTTTCACTACAGAGGCTAGAGGGCATTAAAGTTCGTGTTGATCATTCACCCTCCAATCCTCAAACATGCTAAATTGCAGCCCTCAAGCCTCAGTAGTTTTTATTTTATCTAAAGTTGTATTAAGCAATATTCGTACTTCTGGCAGCTCTTTAGGTATTAACAACATAGTTCACCACCGAACGGGGGGGGGGGGGGGGGGGGGGTGGTTTAAGTTTCATAGGCCCAAGGCTAAGGAGTTTTAAGGGCCGTGGCCGAGACCATCACTGGGCAGAAAATTGATTGCCTTCGGTGCAATTTTACCTGTTTTTATTTTCTAAATAATTTATTTTCAACTGCATCAAATGAAACGATTTCAGACAATCTTTTTGACATCTTTGGAAAACCTTGACTCTAACCGAGTTCCAGAGGCAAAAGGCTGCAACGATAGTTTTGAGATGAACATTTCTTACAATTCACTTCTAAATTTGTACCTGCATGTGCATTTGCACCTCTTTATACATAATAGATGATAAATGTGTTTAAAGGTAGATAGTCAGATACACGGAGGGTTAGATAGATGTACTCTATGTAATTTTTTTCTTGGAAATTGAAAGTGTTCGAAGACTTGTCCGCTGGTAAAGCCTTAAGAATCACCCAATATTTGTGGATTGAAAACATAAAAATAATCACCGAATGCTTCTAGACCCAACCAAGAGAGATACAACAACGAAATGAAAGGAATATGCAGTCCAAAAGGCAAAAATAGAGAGGAGTATACTCAGCAACGAAGCAAGTGTCAACCAAAAGTCAAACAACGCTGAGAAACGTCTGGCAGATGAAAACAGAAACTATTGTTGTTTGTCCAGGCGGGGGATATCCGTTTTGGGAGTCGAGCTGCCTAAAAAAAATAAATCAAACAAATAAAAAATAGACAAATAAATGTTGTAAAACCTCAAGGAAAAAGGAGGAGATTAAGGAAATACACATTTAATACATGTTTGGAAATTTGGGATGGGGAGAGAAAAGGTTTGTAATTTTGTTCTCTTTTTTTTATTCTCTTTTTTCTTTTTGCCTGGCACTGAACACTGGTGTTTAAAGTGTGGAATTTAACAATAACTAATTGTTTATTTATATTTCATTAATTTCTTGATGAGCATTTTTCATGAGCATGTTTCCTCTTCTCACCGGCTCATCCTCTTTCGATTTCGTGGAACATTTCTTATAAACTTTTTACCCCATTATGCTTGCTCTAACAGAATGTGAGCCTTTGTCAAAAATATTATATCTTCAGCAGTTAATTTTACTGTTTGATTTTCATGGTAGAGGTACTAATTAAAGATATTATAGAGTACACAGAGATATTCAAGTTAGCCATATGAGCCATGCCATGGCACCAGTGGAGACAACTGGCGGCTGTAATCAAAATTAAATACACATGACCTCATGGGTGGGGAAACACAACCCCAAAAAACCGCTGGAAACCCACGAGTTTCCACGTTGAGTGACGAATAGCGTAATTTGTTTACAAAACATGATCGGGAGGCATATTTTGGCCGTGGTTTATGTAGCCAAAGTTTTTTTTTTCTTTCTTTTTTTGTGAATCACATTTTAAATTTACTAAAACATATTTGTTAAAAATGAATATCATAGTTGCTATTTATAAGAAATACAACTGTATTGTTTGTAGCGGTACCCAATATTCACGGTATAAAGAGAAAATCCTGGATGCAAGGTATCATGATGAAGCCTAGAAATCATGGTATAAAACTGAAAATTCTGAATACTTGGTATAAGAGAAAATCTTCAACTCATGGTTTCTACATTCATGACATAGGCCCTGACATTTCACGTGACGTCACTGCTTCTTACTTGTTGACGGCATTAGATTACAACTGCTTGGTGGC
Organism: Macrobrachium nipponense; assembly: GCF_015104395.2. Taxonomy (NCBI): domain Eukaryota; kingdom Metazoa; phylum Arthropoda; class Malacostraca; order Decapoda; family Palaemonidae; genus Macrobrachium; species Macrobrachium nipponense. The sequence goes on from NC_061092.1 coordinate 55,470,722, forward strand.
TTTCGTGGTACATATGCTCATATGAGGAAAAAATCAAATTAAGTATCTTTGTCCTAGACATGTGCTCTTGCATATCATGTGATGAATATCCAAAGCGACCAGACCATTCCGTCCACTAACCAGAATGCTATTACTAACGATTTACCACACCTCGGTCTAGCGAAATGTATTTTTTTATTTCACTGTATCGTCTTCTTTAATTTTCTTAAAAGCCTTGAGAAATCTCACGGGTACATTAGGGGGTAGAAGGCTTACACATAGCACCATACACAATACCTTTACAAATATTGATATCATCAGGGCACAGGTTTTGATTAAATTTTTCTAAATAACAAAAGTGACTAAAGCAGATAAATCTAATGCAGTGGTAATAATGAATATAAGTGACTATATAAGTAAAATAATGACATTGCTAAATGATACTGATACTTATACGAAACTGAGGTCTGACCGTACACAGACAGTGAACTCCCATTTTAATAAACAAATTAAATCCATTTTGAAGGGCTTGGACCATTTAATTAAACAGTTTACACCGCAATGTTTAGTCAAGACACATAAAATCAATAACCCTATCAGACCAATCATTAGTTCAGTGGGCTCAGTTACGTATAATTTACCTAAATGGCTTGTAAAAATTCTTACTCCTTTGGTAGGAAACATTTCTAACACGAATGTTAAAAACAATGTTGATTTTATAAACAAATTGAATAGTTTAAATTTGAATTTTGATTTTAATAAGGTTAGTTTTGATGCTGTCTATTTATTTACAAAAGTGCCTGTAGATGACTTACTTGAATATTTGGAAGAGGAATTAGAACGTCATGACATTCCACTTAAGTGTGGCAAATCGCATTAGTCTCATAAGGTTATGTATCAAAGATAGTAAATTTTGTTTTAATGGGGAATTTTTTGTACAAAAGTTTGGCATGGCTATGGGTAATCCCTTATCTCCTGTCCTTAGCAATATTTACTTGGAATTTTTTGAGTCCCAAAAAGTTATTTGGTTTAGATATGTGGATGATATTTTCTGTATTTGGCCAGTTCACGAAAATCTCCAGGAATTCCTTAATAATCTCAATAATTTAGTCCCTTCTGCAAAATTTACAGTAGAGGAAGAAAGAAATTGTAATTTGAATTTTCTTGATGTAACTGTCCATAGAAATGATAGAAATTTCACCTTTTCAGTCTTTCGAAAATCAACTAACATTGCCTCTTTTGTTCATTACTACTCCAATCACCATCAAAATGTTAAATTCTCTGTTTTTTCTCGGATGTTTCTAAGGGCTTTACGAGTCTGTAGCCCGCAGTTTACTGATGCTGGAATTAAAACTATTTATGATATTTCAATGAAACTTAAATACCCAAGGACTTTTGTAGATGTGGCATGGAAAAGAGCCAGAAAAACATTTATTCAACTAATGACAAACTTAAATTAGTAAGAATAACATTCTAAAATTACCCTATGATGAAAGGTTTTTAGATATCCCTAGAATTTTAAAGCTTTTTAACATAAATGTTGTTTTCAGCAATATTAATGTCAATAGTTTAATAATCAAAAATTCTCCTAAAGATCTTCCAGGCTGCATATATGAAATTCCTTGCAAAAAGTGTGATAAAGTCTATTACGGACAAACCGATAAATCTCTTTCACAACGTCTCAAACAGCATCAGTATTCTGTGAGAACTGGGCAAATATCGAATGCATTATTCGTACATATGATAGATTTAGACCATCCTATTAACTGGAGTCAAGCAAGAGCCTTAATCCAATGTAATGACACAGTGAATAGGAATATCATTGAATCTTGTTTCATCAAGTCAAATAATAGAAATGTTCTAAATTTTAAGTCTCTTGGTTTATTTAAACTTGATGCTTTCATAATGAAAAAAGTTGTATATAAATATAAGCAACAAAATTAATATATTCAGTTTTTACATGTTTTGGACTGTGAAGAAACTTTGTAATTTCGGTTAGGGTCAATCTGTTTAGGTTTGTGACCGTGTGATATCCGATACTCCTGGAATATCTTTTTTAATTTTCACCCTTTTGACAATTAACCATCTGGTATTCTTGATCTTGTGTTGTACCTGAGACCTTTCTCTCCAATTGTACCTCATTAACTCCTTGACAATGTCTGAGTAAGACGAAACAAGCGCTTAGATTTCTGACTATTATTTTCCTGTGGAAACCGCTTATATATACTATATATATATATATATATATATAGGATATATCTATATATATTATATATATATATATATAATATTTATACATTATTTTTCGAAGGAAAAATTATTTCGAAGGAAAAATTCTCAAGTAAAGACGAAAGCACTTGGATTTCTGACTATCATTTTCATGTGGAATTCGCTTTATATATACGTATATATAAATATATATATATATATATATTATATATATATATATATATATATATATATATATATATATATATATATATATGGGGATACAATCCACAATGAAGTAAATCCTCTTGTCGTTTGAAATATATATTACTTGTACAGGATTATAGCTTTAATCCTGTACAAGTAATATATATTTCAAACAACAAGAGGATTTACTTCATTGTGGATTGTATCCCCATTTACTTAGAGGTACGACATAGTACCTGGCTTTCTGTTTATATAATCTAGAAATATATATTATATATATATAATATATATAATAGTATATATATATATATATATATTATATATATATATTATTATATATATATATATATTATAGTAGAAACATTATTTCGAAGGAAAAACTCTCAAGGAACGAGTAAAAAAAAGGTATATAGGGGCATGATTTTATTTACCATGACATTGAAGGCGTATGGTAGGATTTTGATTGAGAAAGCAGTGCAAGGAATGGCAGGATTGAAAGACAAGGAGACTGCAGTTCGAGTTTATACAAGGAAGAGGGTGAATGACTCAACTATTTGTTATGAAACTAATATGTAAGAAGATGAAAGTAAAAGAGAGACGCTGAATGTGGCATACATGGACCTGGGAAAGCCTTACAGCAGAACAGGTTCTGAGAAAATGCGGATGATGTTGAGCCTAATTTCCAGTTTATGTGATAAAGACGAAACTTATGTAAGCAAAACCTAGATGAAATGACTGGTTTGATATTTTGATATAAAATGGGTATTACAAAAAGGGCCCTTTAAATCACTTATGGATATTCATATCCTAATGGAGGGAATGGAAATACATGAAGTTTGTTAACAACGTAAACTAGAGGTAGGTGCAAAAATTGTGAGATAATAGAGCGAACCATGAATGAGTGCAGACTGGCTGATGTTTGGTAAAGATGCAGAACTGATTGGAGGTTGGTGAATGAACAGAACTGCCTAACCTTGGAAAGTTAAGACTAAATGTTAGTGGGTAAGGTTATGATGGTAAATGGAAACGAAGATGATGGAGTCATAATGTCAAAATTGAAGCAGTTTGATCATTTTTTTTTTTTTTTTGTTTTCATATTTATTATTAACCAATGAAACTTGGATAAATACCCTTAACCTAAAGCCTCTGCAGTAACTTGTCGTCTCACTTACATAGAAAATAAAGTCATGAGCCCTTCCATGTGTATTGCCCCTCTTCAATTTCTATCTCTCATTTATTTAGTAAAAAAAAATACCAAATTGACAGAGTCGACATTTCATCTCCACTTGCTTTCATTATCGACGCTTCGCTTTCACAATCCCTCTTACACAACTTCAGGTCAACTCAGCTTTCATTAAGCTCTCCCTCTGTCGCTTAATCTGTAATAATTAGTCATTAAAATGTTGTTAGACGATGAATATTGGAAGATTAGGAGAATCTTAATAATAATAACTGTATTGGTGATATCTTAGATACACTAACGGAGACGAGAAATCAAAGATTTATAGAGATAATCGTACCTAAAAAGTATGAGGATAGGCATGCATACACTACTCAGCACACACACACATACACACACACACACACACATATATATATATATATATATATATATATATATATATTTATATATATATATATGTGTGTGGTGCTGTGTGTGTGTGTGTGGTGTGTGTGTATACATATATGCACGCACTTATTCATATAAATGCGTGCGTGGGTGGAGGTCGAGGCCACGCTAAGTGCTTGAGGAAGTAATTGTAGTTTCCAGATACTGAAGATAAATCGTAAAGCCAATTTCTCTTGTACTTTGAACTTTCACTGTCAATTAAAAATATGAAAAATTAATGACAAGTTTCCATAAAATTTACTTTTAGGCCAGAATTTATTCCATGTCTTAGTCAACTTTTTAATTACATTAAAACATCTCTTGCCAACAAAGTTAATTGAGAAAATGCGTAATCAAGTTGGGAAAATAAATACAAATAATTATGTTAATAATTCTATAATCCTGAGGCTCTCAAACGTGTTGGTATGATGGAAATATAAATATAAATCTGTGACAGAAGAAATGACTTTCGAAAACAATTAATTCCTAGAACTCAAAATAGCAGCTAAAACCCTTCACAATAAACAAAACCAATTAAGAAATGTGTAAACAAGATAGGGATTTTCTATTCCTCTTGTTCCTTTGAGACCTTTTCATTTCCATGTTACAGTGCGATTTCTTTTTCTTTTATGAGTGGCCAATACCAAGTTAGATTTGCGCTAGTCTGACGTCGTTTGACGCAATAGATAATATCAATTTTTCTTAAAACTGAGAAATGCGCATGAGAATGAAAGGAAGCACTTTGATAAGACAAACACACTGAATAAGAATATCATACACAACTCTCCCCCAACCCTAGAGATAAAAAAGACACTCAGCGGAAGAGGATGAGTTTTAGGAAACAAGGGAATTGTCTGCAACCAAACAATGAAATTAAAAGAAAATGTCAATGGTTGGAGAGAGAGAGGAGAAGAATTCTCTCAGAATGTTTAGGAACAGGAACATGAACCCGTTAACTAAAATTAATGTTTTTAAAACGAGAGAGAGAGAGAGAGAGAGAGAGAGAGAGAGAGAGAGAGAGAGAGAGAGAGAGAGAGAGAGAGAGTGAGAGAGAGAGAGAGAGAGAGAGTTTTCAATGCAAAATTTGGGAACTTCTCTTCTATTCCAGTTATACATCAGCCTCATAACTTCCTGACTATAACATTATCTAAATAGTAGAGAACCCTACCATTGACCCCGTGACCATTCTCTACGGATTAGTTTTTGAAGGTTGTTTATTGGTTTTGGGGTCAAAATAAACAAAATAAGCCCCCATGTCCCTCTCGAAAGTCTGGGCTAAGGCCGGACACTCACGTCAGATGGGATCTGTCATGCCCGATCGAAATGGGCGGGGTTTAAGCAAGTTTGAATGTGAGTGGGGTGTTTTTTAGTCAAGTCAGATCTGATCAAGCCCGGCAGTCAAGCGGGATCGACAAACCTGACAGCTGAGGTTTGAATGAGCAACTCACGGTTCGACACGACAGTCAAATAGGGGTTTTTCAGATTAAGTCGTACAGAACTGATAGTTTGACCTTGAGTGGTGTCTCCAGACTATCAGGATACATATTTGACAACATATATTTTCTGTAATAAGAATATTACTGATTTCAGGGATGTAACTTAATGAATAAACATGTAATTTTGGTATATCATTTTTCTTGTCATTCTTTGGATGGATACCAGTCGTTTTATTTAATTCATAAATAAATTCTATTGGCGTTACTCAACATAATAACCAATAATATCATGTAGTTTACTTGATTTCAGGCGTACAGTTGAGGAACACAGACATGGTACTGCAAATATTTAAGATACTAACTACTCTTTTTGAATTAATTTTGTTAAAATTGACATTTGTATCTCCAGAACATTTGGGAATCAAAGAATGAAATTAGCCAAGTTATCATTTTAAATGATCATAGTATAATCTGGAATCTCATTACTGTATATATTTACGGTTAATGAGTTGTAAACGGAGTAGTATTGATTGTGTGGGTGAGTGTGTCCTGTGTCATAAAGAATGTGCAGAAGATCGGAGTGACACCCATAAAGATGCATGTCAAGGACACATTTTCCTCTGCTTATGATGATGCTGATAGGGACAGTGGCCCACTTGGGATTTACTACCACCAATCTGTAAACTGATGCTGCTTGGTCACCGCAAGTTGGAACAGGCATTCAAGAGAAGTCAGAATCGTCAGGCAGAAGTATCAAATGAGCATAATGAGCAAACAGAACCTTCCTCGAGTAAAGTTGAATCTCAACCTGGTGCTAGAAAAACTTTATTTGTCATTGGCGTGAAACATGACAAAAATCTGTGCACTTGGTGCATGAAACCAGAAGATGTGAAACATCGTGGTAGGGACAAATGGCATATTATGCATCAACTAGATGCTTGGTATACACCAGACCCCTTTGATGTAGAGATTTGTTATCACCGATCATGCTGGAAGACTTACGTGCCATCAAACTTAGCCACTGGACAGAAAGACCCAAACCTACATTTGCAAAATATCCACCTCTCAGAAGTTAGAGAGATGGTATTCAAACATGTTACGAATGTGGTTCTGGAACAACATGAACTTCGCACCTTACAATTATAACTTTGCTAATTTCATTCTTTGATTCCCAAATGTTCTGGAGATACAAATGTTATTTATTTAAAAAAAATAATTTAAGAAGCGTAGTTACTAACTTATCTATTTCCAGTACCAAATCCGTGAAGCTCAACTGCCAGCCTGAAATCAACTAAGCTAAATGAAATTATTTGTTATCATGTAGCGTAACGCCAATAAAATTGATTTATAAATGAAATAAAACGACTAGTATGCATTTTACATGTTTGAAGTAATGTTAGAATAGAAAAGAATGACAAGAAGAATTATATCCTAAAATTACATGTTTATTCATTTTTTTAATCCCTGAAATCAGTAATATTCTTATTACAGAGAAGATAATATGCTGTCAATTATGTATCCTGATAGTCTGACTTGTTTCCTTGACCTTCAAAACCTACATTTAGACACCAAGAACTCATCATCAGTAGCTCAGACCGAACCAAAGTTATGACGAGTTTAGGTTGAAGAATCTCGATGGTGGCCGTATTGGATTTTGCCTCCTAGAGGAGTTAGCCAAACTTTCGAAAAAAAGGGGCATGGGCTTAGTTTGTTTATTTTGACCCCACCACCCCATAACCAATAAGCAACCTTCAGAAATTGATATGGAGAGAATGGTCACGGGGTCAATGGCGGAGTCCTCTACTAAAAGCAAGGAGCGGGATTTTGATATTAACAAGTTTTATCCAGAAAAGTTTAGGTGCAAATAATTTTGACACTATTTTTTTGCGGAAAGTTCTAGGTCAATGAAAAGGAATTCGCATAACAGAGCTGAAGTTTCAAATCTGAATTTGAGCTCAAGTAAACATATTTTTTTTTTTTTTTTTTTTGCTAATTTCCACCTGACAGTACCTCCAAATGTAGGACTCCTGGGTGTCTCGATGGCAATTAAGATTGAACTCTCTTATATTTAGGTGTTGTACTTTTATAATTGTTTATAAACAGGAAAACTGGTTTCTGCTGTTAACTTGAAATGCATTTATCCATGTCGACATTTGACATTTTTCTTATTCTTCATACTTGTAAAAATCGCTTTAACAAAGAAGAAATTTTATTAAAGTCATAATTCGGAATTTCTCTAAGTAAAAAACAAAATTTAATATGATGCAAAAAATATGCATTCTGGAAATAGTTTTGTAGAAGAATTTTCGATATCATATCTCATTTTATAGTTGTAGATATAAAACTTGCCAATAGCAGTTAAAATGTTTGCTGCTAACCTTCTCTCTGGGTCCGAAGAACCTTCATTCATACAGTCTGGCAGATGTTGAAGAAGGCATCACAGCAAGTGGGTCGAATTTTTCAAATAAATTAACTGTTACCATGCTACAGTGAAACAATTATAGCTTGTAAGAAAGCTGTGAGAAGAATGAAAACATTAAAGTTTAGCCATTGCTAAAAGTAAAATTATTTCTCCACTCCGTTAATGGGAAATTCTTTAGGATTTTCCTAAAATTTCATTTCGAATTACCAAATGGGAGGCTGATGTTTACCTACCTTAACAACTCACCCTGCAATAATGACAATCACAAAAACAAGAACGCCATGGTAATGAAAGTTTACTCAGAGATGATATCGATACGAGAAGTCTCTCTCTCTCTCTCTCTCTCTCTCTCTCTCTCTCTCTCTCTCTCTCTCTCTGTTATAGCTGGGTGGAAATCGAATCCGTAAAGTGGACTTGCATACACAGATAATTTACCTCCGAAGCCTCGAGAGGCTGCAATTCCAATCGGAAGGTAATATCGAGGTGAGGAGTCACTAATTTGGAGGTCTCAGCAAATAATGGGAGTCTTAATGAAAAAACGTTCCCACAAAAGGTCAGAGGTTAAGATTTTTTTTTTTTTTTTTTTTTTTTTCGGCTTTGGCTCTGAAAATGTTTTCGACTTTCTTTTATTTTATATGATCTCGATATCTCAAAATTCTAGTACTTTAACATATTGATTAAGATGTCGGATACCACTTTTACCCATCACTATGGTTTCTAAAAGAGGAGAAAAAAACTAATGCGCCGAAGTTCTTCTGCGCAATACAGTTTTATGTAAAACGTATAATTCTGTTTGAGCCGTGCTCCATAAGACTTTCAGCCACGGCTCGTTGGTGGCCTGTCCCATACTGTTGTCTGAAGCACGGTCATGGTTAGATTTAATCATAAATGAAATAAAAACCACTGTGGCCAGTGGGCTGCAATTTGGTATATTTGATGATTGGAGGGTGTATGATCAACATACCAATTTGCAGCCTCAGTAATTTTTTCAAGATCTGAGGAAGGACAGAAAAAGTGCGGACGGACAGTTCACAGATAACTAAACAAATGTAAACAAAACCATTACTTTGAAAACAAGCCAGGACCGTACTTTTACTTCCTTACAGAATTACAATATACCCAGCAGCTCAAAATTGGAGGAATATATTTTTTTCTCTGTCTCTCTCTTCCATCGGGTATACGCTTTCCGAATGAGGAATGAGGTAATAATAAAAGAAACCCTGACTAATAGGCGGGAATAGAAATTGTAAAAATCATAATTGTAATTGTGTTTTTGCAGATGCAATTCATAGACAGGTCTCTCTGCCGTCGTAAGCTCTTATCAGTTTTATTTGATAACACGAGAAGGAACTGAACAACATTACTTGTCTATAGGATGAGATTAGTAATTTTCCTAGTTTGAGATGTACATAGTTCAAATATTACTGTAAAAGCCCCACAGTCTTTGAGTTGTTCATAAATGTAGTACATCAGAGCTACAAGTAATTACCCTAAGAGAAGTGATGGGATTGTCTTTGATTTATTTTCCTGATAAATGAATTGGCTTCTCTGACATTAAATAGGTACATCTGGGACGTCCTTCAGTGGGTGTATATACAAATTAACATAAGAATAGGAATAGGCTTCTACAAGACAACAACAGTATGGAACCCAGAACTTGCAGGGTGAGAGACAAGGGAACTTTCGACCAGACCACAAACAAAAACAAAACATTGAAGTCACCTGGAAAGCCTAAACCCTTTTTACAAAAGTTCTACCCAATTCTCTGACTAGGCAAGTGACCAATTGAAGCAGTGAATTGTAATTTATTCCCGAAGTGACCATTTGCTGTACACACACAGACACGTTAGATATTATATATATATATATATATATATATATATATATATATATATATATATATATATATATATATATATAGATATATATATATATATATTTGTGTGTGTATGCGTGTGTGTTTGTCGTAGTGGATGCACGCCTTATCCTCCATCTTAAGAATATAATAGCTTTTGATTGAATGCACTCCCCAACTTCACTGAAGTCGGCAGGAAAGGCCCAGGCCAGGCATCCTTCCTACTATGTAAATCCCTTTCATGGTTATGCCGCTCCCTAAGCCTTAATCCATCTCTCTATTTTCGCCCTTCTACTGATCACAAAGTTCCTCTCTTTCTAGATAACACCAGTGAAGGCAAGATCGAACTGACCACCAACCAGTTACGTGACCCAAGACATGGAAAGCTAGCTGGGGGAAAACGTTGGCGAGACATCAAGCAAGGAACATCTCCCTCGCAGCTGGAATAGCATTCCCCTTTGATTTGTGGAGAGGGCGCCCCTTTTCCTATGAAGATAGTGCGCCAAGAATTCTGACTAGTGAGGGCAGCCATACAAGTGCAACTGGTGGGGATTTATCCTTGCTCTCTAATCAGGAGAGTCTAATTATATCATTTTCTTCTTGCTTTCAGTTTCAAGTTTTCCTTTCTTGTGAATCCTTACGGTTTGCAATCAGTGATTAAATGTCCCTTTGCTTAATAGGTTACCAACGTGGAATTTAATTAATGAATTTAAGTGAATGTAAGTGCCTCCTCCAGCCTTAGAATGATATGGAATTGAATGGAATATGAACTTTAGGCTTGAAGCCAAGCACTGGAATCCATAGGGATTATTCAGCGCTATAATGAAATTTGTTTGACGTGAATATTTATGTTGATGATTTCATAAAGTATATAAATACAGGCGATTTTAAAATTATGATAAAAACGGATATCCGTCATAAAAATTATAATTTTGCATTTAGTGAGTGCAAACAAGAGTAAAAAACATACATATACCATACACATACTCATAGTAATATAAGCATGCTTATATAAACAACATTAGTGTATACACTACACTTTGCAACGTACCGGGAGGTCAATATAAAATTTCATTAAAAAGGTTAATGTCTCTAAGGATTCCAACAATTCTATTAACAGCTACATCCGGACCAAGCAGTTCTGGTATATCCCTGCCCACTAACCCGTCTCTGTCGTGTCGCAGAATAACTATGGCAATGTAATATAATGTGTTCCACAGCAAGAGGAGAGTCACACTGCATACAGACTGGTGCAGGTACCCCCTCCAACAGGAATCGGTGGGTCAATCGAGTATGGCCAATTCTTAGACGACATAATACAGTTTCTACCCTATGATTTTGTTGGAAACTAGAGGGTCAATGTTAAATACTTTGTCGGATCTTCCTGTACTTTTTATTGTTGGTCAGGTGGGGAGACGACCAAGGTACTTGCCATTTATTTTTAACATATGAATGAATCGTCCATTTCATGTCAGTGGAAGGAATATGGTGGAAGAGAATGTCTTCTTTAGTAATGACATCTCTTGCTTCATGGTCAGCAAGTTCATTACCAGCAATACCTACATGGGCAGGAACCCAGCAAAAATAGACTGATTTGAATTTGGAAGCAAGCCTATATAGCCATTCTTGAATACGTTGAACAATTGGATGTTTAGGGTTATATTGCTTAATGGCCATGAGTGCACTATAATAACCTGAGTAAATGGTGAAATTATTACCCTGTAGAGTAGAAGCAATCTCAAGAGATTTGGCTAATGCAGTTAATTAAGCTGTAAAAATGGACGCATTATTTGAAAGTCTGCCCACATATGGGTTATTACCATGAACAGTAGCACAACCAACACCACTTGATGTCTTTTATCCATCAGTAAAAAGTTTAACAGAACCCGAATCCTTTCGATCATGATCAAGAAAAGAAGCCTTCACTTCTTGGAAAATTAACAGAATTTTTTTAACCACACTTTTTTGACAGACCGATGGTTCTGGGGTCAACCAAGGAGGCAGCTTAGAGCAATGTATTGCCTTAATTTTTGGTCTTTAATAGACACACTGTCAACTGCAGCATTAATTCTCACATGAAATGGCTTGGATGCTCTAGCATTTGCAAACTGCTGTGGATTGTTTTTTGGTTAAGAATAGATGCAGCAGGGTTTTCTGGGGAACCTCTTAGTTTGAACATATACAGCAGTCCCAGTTCCTTTCGACGTAAGTCTAGAGGGAGCTCTTCTGTGTCGGTATATAAGCTTTCAACTGGAAATGTTTTAAATGCTCCAGAGCATATTCTCAGACCAGCATGATGAACTACATTCAACTCTTCAAGTTTGCTTGCACTTGCTGAAGAGTAGACTTGGCAACCATACTCAGGCTTTGATTTACATAAAGAGTCATGTAACCGTAAAAGTGACCTCTTATCAGCACCCAAAATTAAAACCTGAAACTACTTTCAAAATGTTTAGCGACCTCTTCACCTTAATTTTCAAGGAGTCAATATAACTACCCCATGTTATTTTCTTATCAAAAATCATCCCTAAAAACTTCACCTCCTCCTCATATGGTATTAGTGTGTCTTTCAGCCTAATATTTGGGATGGTTTCCTTTCGAGTACACCTAGTAAAACGAACTGTCACAGTTTTTATTAGGGGAGAATCGAAAGCCATTGTCATCTGCCCAAATTGCGGATTGCATTAACTGACTTTTGCAGAAAATTACAAGCTGCAATAGCATCATAACAATAGTGACATAAATAGCAAGGTCATCACATACAAAGGTGTCTTCACTGGAGGAGACACATTCAACAACGCTATTTATAGCCACAGCAAATAAAGTGACACTCAACACACTGCCTTGAGGGACACCCTCCTCCAGCTCAAAAGCATTAGACAAGGTGTTTCACATTCTTACTTTATGTGTTTATCACTTAGAAATGACCTGATGAAATTTAACATATTACCTCATATTCCCATGTCATGAAGCCGCTTAATTATACCAAAACGCCAAGTAGTGTCATAACCTTTTCGAGGGTAGAGGAAGACTCCTATAGTCTAACAGCGTTTTTGAGAAAAAACTTTGCTGAATTTGCGTTGATAATCTTATTAGTGGGTCCACAGTGGAACGATTTCTCCTGAATCCAAATTGGACAGATGATAACAACCATTTTTTTCTAGATGCCACATCAATCTAGAATTCACTATTTTCTCAAAAAATTAGCATAAACAACCTGTAAGAGATATTGGCCGAAAGCTTGTAGGAAGATGAGGATCTTTCAATGGTTTCTTTATAGGAACAATGATTGCAGTCTTCCAAGAAGAGGGGTGAATACCAGTTTCCCATATTTTGTTAACAAAGTTAACTTGGAATTATAAGATTTGCCATTTCCAGAATTTAAAATTAAGGGAAATGGCTGAATTCCTAATATTCTGGAAACAACTTGAATAGTTCCTGGGAACCCGATTCTTCGGAGAAATGCTCACCCAGTTTTTTTCAGCAACTTCATTAGGCTTGGTGACAAGGTCTCCATCGATTTTCAAACAGGGTGTTGATGTTGGAACATACTTGCCACCTAGCTTTCTAATCTTTTTCCAGATCAATCTGGTTGGGGTCTTGGAATTTATGTCATTTATATAAAAAAAAGCCAGGATTCTCTTATTACTTTAAAATATTTTCGCTGCTTTGGCATAGGTCGTTGGTAAATAGATTTTGCTGTTGCAGACGGACTGGAATTTATAACGCCTGTAACATCTCCTGGTAATTTTCCTCAAATTACCACAGGTTTTATCCCACCAAGGACAGCAGGTCTGTGTGGTTTCCCTTTGGCCTTAGGAATTAAGTTTTCAGCACCATTCAATATTTCGGAGGCAAAGTACTCATAAGCCTTTATATGGCATTTAAAGGATTTAAATCCTTGGGATAGGTTAATGCCTTCTTGAATTTTACCCAATCTGCTTCCTTTTCCTTCCATTTGATAGGATAATTCGATGGGCATTTCTCACAAACTTAAGATGAATGGGAAAGTGATCACTGTCATGTAGAAACTCATCTACAGACCAATTAAAATCAGATAGAGAGAAGAAGAGCAAATGCTTCAGTCTATAGCAGATGAACCACCGGTGTAGAGATTATGGTATGTCATAGTACCATCATTAAAAAGTGTAAGATCATTATTATTAAACAATGTCATCAATGATCCTACCTCTGTGTCTAAAAAATCTCCACCCCAAAGTGGATCGTGAGAATAAAATCACCAAAGTAGCAAAAAAGGAGGAGGAAGTTGATTGAGTTAAACCTTGAATGTCCCCAAGACTGAACCTACATCTTGGGGGAAGGTAAAGAGAGCAGATTGTGATTTCACTGTCAAAAGTAGCCTGGATAGCAATTGTTTAAAGCTGGGTGTTCAGGGGAACCATAAAGTGCTCCAATGCTTTAGTAATAATTATTGCAACACCTCCATGGGCGTGATCCCTGTCAGTTGGGTTCATTTTATAGATTTCATAGTTTACACCTGGATTGTATACTGAATCCCCAATTTAGTTTCTTGAAGACATACAACCCCTGGTTATGCTCACTTAGTATACCCTTTTGAATTTCTGAACGAGTCCATAGTCCTTTATAGTTCCTTGTAAAAATGTCCAGATTGAATTTTAGTGGTAGGATCTACCATGGGAAATTCTATATTAATCTATACTAGTTTTTTTGTTTATTTTCCTTATGGGACTTGTAATAATATGCTTAGTTTTCATTCGTGGCCTGTAAAGTCAATTTCATTCAGTTACTTTCAATTTAATAATTTTCATTGCCACACAAAAAAAAAAAGACTGGTTAAGGTTTTTCTCGCTCCCACCGAAGGTCGTATTATTTTAAGTGGTACCTCGCCCATGAGAGTTGTTTTTTTTCTCTTTTCATGTATTTATTCGGCCGGATGCTTGTTTGGTGATTTGCGGGTCGTTGCCTCACTTTTGGTGGGGACCGTTGGCTGAGGATGAAGGAGGAAGTATGCTTTCGGCTCCTTATCTTGGAGGTTTCCTGACCTGATCCTTGCAGGACGTTTTAAAATTTTGAGATCCTCTTGGCCTTGCTACGTTGAAGCCCCCCCTTTCACCGTATTACGGAGGGCGTCTTGGACCGGTTGGTTCGCCTCCTAATTACTAAAGTCGCTGTGGAAGCTGCAGCCTTGTTTGAGAAACGTCTCCTGTGCTCTGTTCGGGCGCCCTTTCGATACTATATCTACGTATCTTCATCTCTGGACCTGCCTGCTGCCCTTGGGAATGCATCTTGTCTTGTCCTTGTCCTGCTTTCGTCCCGAAACCTCGGAGTCGTGAAAAGGTCTGAATCTGTTCAGCTAGCTGGTAAGGATATAAACTGAATATCTTCTTTATTGGCGTTACTGACGCGGGTCAGTGTATCCTTCAGCTGCAGACCCCCTCGTGATTCCGGAAGCGTTGATAGACAGCCGTGTCTGTATTCAGTAATGGTGATAGTATGTAAATATTTTTTGAGTAATTGTATGATCTAGGATTAAGGTTCTTTCCCTCTTTCATTATCTTCTCCAAAGAAGATTTTTCAGGGCGGCTTTCTAGAAATAGGCTGTTTTCCTTCCTCCTCCTAATTACTGTCTCTTGTTCTATCGTGTGAATGAGGATATTTTTAGGTAAAATATTTTGTAAACCCTAATCAGTTTTTTTTTTCATGTGGGTTTAATTTAAGATTTATTTATAATAAATACTAAAGTTTTGGTTTATATTTTCGTTAATCCTCTTTGAGTGTTATTTGGTGTTTTTGCACTGTCTGGAGATCTTGCCCTTGGCTTTAAATTCTAACCTTTGTGGCACTGATCGTTAAGAGAAAAGAGCCTGTTCTTGCCACTTATACTTTTAAAATAGTTGTGAGTAATGTTCATTAACATATTTGGCGACCTTGCCAGGATCATCCGACAGTGTAATTCACGAGTGCATTCAAAGACGGTGTTTAGGTCAGTGGATGGGCTTAGGTAGATTATTTTCAGTTCCACCCCACATAGTATATAATTATGCATTATTTTGATGAGGAAGAGAACGCTGCTGCCCAGTTTTTGGCAGACCCTGATTGGGAGAGGAATCTCTTTGATCTAAAACGAGATCAGTTATGGATATTAGGTGGAATTTCTAGGTTTGAGTGTCTTCAGAGGTTAGGAAAGGTCAGCTCTTATTTGAGGTAATTAAAGCTGGTAAGTTGTTTAAAGAAACCTTAGGTATCATCAGTGATGAGGAAATAGGGAATAGTAATAAAAACGGTGAAAATAAGGTGGTAGGTGCCAGAGATGTTGAGGAAGATGACAATGTTAGTAATAAAAATGGGGAAATAGGCAGTAGAAATAATGATATAAATGGTCAGGTAAGCCAACTGAAATTGGATATTTTGAAGGAGCCAATCCAGGATTAAAGAGTTGGATTTTAAAGCACTTCAGCTACAGCTGAAGAAAGGGCGAAGGAAGGGATCATGAAATCCAATTGTTAAAATTGCAGATGTCGGCCGATAATGGTAATAATCGTAGTGATAATGATAGATTTAACCTGTTAAGCGCCCTTAAACTTGTTCCCCAGTTTAATGAAGAAGACGTTTCCGAATTCTTCATTTCTTTTGAAAGAATTGCTAAGAAGTTGAATTGGCCTAGGGACATGTGGACCACTTTGATCCAGTGTCGCTTAAAAGGTAAGTCGCAGCGTGTGTACAATACACTTAACGAGGGATTGTCATCTGATTATGACTCTGTGAAAGCGATAATCCTGAAAGCTTACGATCTCGTTTCCGGAAGCATACAGACAAAGTTCAGGAACTTTAAAAAAAGAGTCCGGATATGACTTTCGTGAATTCGCCCGAAAGAAAGAACAGTTCATGGACGACTGGTTAAAGTCTAAGGAGGTTGACTCGTTTGAAAAGTTTAGGGAATTGATTTTGACTGAAGAATTTAAGAGGTCTGTGTCAAGGGAGCTAAAGATTCATTTAGAGGAGTTAAAGATTGATTCTTTACAGGAGGTGGCAATTGCCTCTGATGAGTACTCCCTTGCACATAGACAAGACCCGGTAAGGAAAGATATGTCTAAAAAGTTCTCTCCTCGTAATGGAAATATTTGGCAGGGAAAACCATATCAGAAAAGGTCTACTGATTTTGATAAAAATGCAAGTGTGAACCGTAATGTAGATAGCAGTAAAAACGGTAGTGTAGTATCGCGTAGTTACGTGAATAGTAGTATGTCTGGTGGTGGTAGTGGACGCAGAGAATCTCACGAGTCTGGGTTAAGCTGCTATTGGTGTAATAGGAAGGGTCATATAAAGTGAATTGCTTTGCTAGGAAAAATTACCTAGAAAGGAATACGGTACACGTTAATGTTGTTTCTGCGGAGACATCTCCAAAGAAAGAGGTATCACATGAAAAACAAGTGACTAAAATTTGCTAAATACATATCGAATGGGACTATTTTCACTGATGCTGACAAACGAATAGGACGTAGTGTTAAGATTCTTCGTGACACTGGTGCAGGTCAATCTTTAATTTTAAAAACGTCTGTACCTAATGGGTTTGAATTTTCAAATAATGATTTTGTAATTCTGGGTGGATTTCCTAACACGATTGCTTCTTATCCTCTCGAAACCATGTATCTAGAAACTGAGTATTACGAGGGTACGGTAAAACTAGCAGTGGTCGATAGTTTACCTGTTCCCGGTATTGACATGTTATTTGCTAATGATTTGCTGTTACATGACGAGGCAAATTATTTCCCAATTTTGACTGTTACGGAAATAGAGGATGATGCGTATTGTTTTGATGTTTCCCTGTGGGAACCTACCTCTGTTATTACTCGTTCTCGTGCTCGAGAGATTGATCTCGATAATGTTAATTTAGACTTTGATGAAATGAATGGACAGGCGACTGACACAGTGACGAGTAGTTGTAGCAGTAGTAGTAGTAGAGATATTTTGTTTAATGATATTGAATGGGATGTCGAGGCTTTAAAGAAGCCCAAGCAAATGAGTTTTTCTAATTTTGATGATTTTGATGTTGATGATTTATCAAAACCTGTTTTTCTTAAACAAGAAGGTTTGGTGTATACAAGAGTCAGTAGGTCAGTTAATGCGCCTGCTGACCAGGTTGAGGTTTTAAGGCAATTGGTAATTCCAGAAACGATACCGTTCTAAGTTATTATTTTTTTTTTTTGTATCTCATGAGAATAACCTTACAGGGCATTTCGGGGTCAGGAAAACTTTCAGAAACTCGCTGAACATTTTTTCTGCCTGGAATGCGTCGTGATGTAAAACGACATGTATTATCTTGCAAGGTTTGTCAACTCGTGGGGAAGCCGAATCAGAAAAATTCTTTTTCCAAAAAGCTCCTTTAATTCCTATTCCGTCAGTAGGGGAACCTTTCAGGGGAAGTGATTATTGATGTTGTTGGTCCTTTACCGCGGACGCGCGGGACATGAATATATTTTGACAATGGTTGATAGGATGTCACGTTTCCCTGAGGCGGTCCCACTGCGGAGTATTAGAGGGGAGATTGTCGAGGCGCTGGTTGGCTTCTTTACAAGGTTTGGTATTCCAAAGATTATTCAAAGTGACTGTGGTACGAACTTTACAAGTAGGTACTTTAAGCGAAAAATGAATGAGGTTGGGGGATTGACCATGTTACTTCCTCCCCTTATCACCCTGAAAGTTCAGGGCCAAGTGGAAAGATTCCACCAAACCTGAAATCTGTCTTAAAAAAATTTGTTTGGAAACAGGTTGTGAATGGGATAAAGAAATCCCTTATGCTTTATTTGCAATCAGGTCAACGCCTAATGAGACTTTGGGTTTCTCTCCTTTCAGCTTATATTTGGACATTGTGTTCGTGTCCATTAGATGTTGTGAGAGAGCACTGGGAGGGAGAAACCCCGGAAATGAATGTTTTGGATTATGTATCTAATTTTACAGGAGAAATTGCGTAGAGCTTGGACCTTTGCCCGGAAAATTTAACAAAGGCTCAAACTACTATGAAAACAAATTATGATGAATTTGGAACCCAAATGAGACTTTTTGATCCAGGAGACAAAGTCTTGGTATTGCTTCCCATGCCTGGAAATCCACTCAATGCAAAATTCTCAGGTCCGTGGAAGGTACTCAAGAAATTGAATGATGTTAATTACCTGATTGAGACTCCTGAAAGACGTCAAAAAACCCAAATTTGTCACATAAACAAATATGTTAAAGCCTTTGTCAGTAGGGAAGTAGAGGTAGACGTAGAACCAGTGTCACTGGTAGAGGTAGAAAGTAGATCCTATGGTAGACATTAAATTATCTGTGGGACCACCCGATGGTCTGTCTAATAATTCGAGTATTCTCAATAACGTTGATGTTAAATTTCAGCACCTGGATAAGGACAAAGTAACGTCTTTAACAATGTTAATTAATGATTATAAAGATTTATTTCAGGATTCACCAGGACACACTAATATTTTAGAACACGATGTTGATGTAGGGGAGGCACGACCTATTAAACAAAGTCCGTATAGGTTAAACCCACTCCAAAAGGGACATCGTTAAAGACGAAGTGAAGTATATGCTGGACCACGATCTCGTAGAGCCCAGTTGTAGCCCTGGAGCTCTCCGGTAGTCTTGGTTAAAAAGGAGGGTGGCGAGCATAGACTCTGCTTTGATTATCGCAAGGTTAACTCTATTACGAAGACAGACTCCTTCCCTTTGCCTCGGGTGGAGATTGTATCGACCGTGTGGGATCTGCTAAATATATTAGCAAATTTGATTTGTTGAAAGGCTACTGCAGGTTCGGTCTTTCACCCAGGGCAAGGAAAGTTTCTGATTTGATTTGGACAGGTGACGGGCTGTATGAATGCAAGGTTATGCCATTCGGTATGAAAAATGCAGCCGCCACCTTTCAAAGACTCATGAATTTCATTACTTGTGATTTAGAAGGATGTGTAGTATATATTGATGACTTAATCATTTATAGCGACGATTGGGAGACACATCTAAAGAGAATTAGAGCTCTATTTGAGGTTCTAACGAAAGCTGGTTTGGTAGTTAATTTAAGGAAGAGTGATTTTTGCTCAGGCCAAGGTAGTTTATCTTGGGCACGAGCTAGGCCTGGGTAAAGTCGCTCCTAAGAAAGCGAATGTGGAGGCTATTTCAAACTTTCCTGCACCTCAAAATAGGAGAGGTGTAAGACGTTTTCTGGGCATGGTAGGATTACTACCGCAAGTTGTGGAAAACTTTTCCGATATTGCTCATCCATTAACTAATCTTTTGAAGAAAGATGTAAAATTTATTTGGGATGACCAGTGTCAGGAATCGTTTGAGAAATTGAAAGCTTCTTTAATAACTTTTCCATTATTACGTTCCCCGGACTTTTCTCTCCCTTTTTGTTTAGGGGCGACAGATGCCAGTGATGTAGGTTTAGGTGATGTTCTTCTTCAAAGACTTCCCGATGGAACGACTCATCCTGTGGCGTACTTCTCTAAGAATTGTTACCAGCAGAGAGGAGGTATTCGACCGTGGAGAAGGAAGCGTTGTGTTTAGTAAAAGCCCTCCCTCCTACAATTTGAAGTGAACCTGTTGTGTCCTCGTCCGGTCTCAAGTAATTGTAAAATTAACGGATCATAATCCGCTTATTTTCATAAATAAGTTCAAGAACAAGAATCAGCGCATCTTACGTTGGAGTCTTATCTGCAGGAGTATAACCTTAATATCCAATACATCTCTGGCAAAAGTAATGTTGTCCCCGATACTTTATCGAGAGCCTTCGAGAAGTTTTAATTTGTTTTAGAAGTAGTTAACGTTTCAAGAATGGTTCGATATTAACGATTTTTTCTGTTTTTCAGGTCCAATATTACATTACTTTTACTATTATTGTTTTTCCTCTTTCTCTTTTGTTATGGTGAACTTTATATAGTTTTTTGTTTTATTTCAAAATATATTTGATTAAAGTTTAAGTTTCTGAATATTAAGTTAATTCTTTCATTAAAAAAAAAAAAATAATCAATTTATTTTTTTTTCCTTTTGGTGGGGAGCTGTAATAATATGCTTAATTTTCATTCGTGGCCTGTAAAGTCAATTTCATTCAGTTACTTTCAATTTAATATTTTTTATTGCCACAAAAAAAAAAAGACTGGTTAAGGTTTTTCTCGCTCCCACCGAAGGTTGTTATTATTTAAGTGGTACCTCGCCCATGAGAGTTGTTTTTTTTCTCTTTTCATGTATTTATTCGGCCGGATGCTTGTTTGGTGATTTGCGGGTCGTTGCCTCACTTTTGGTGGGGACCGTTGGCTGAGGATGAAGAGGAGTATGCTTTCGGCTCCTTATCTTGGAGGTTTCCTGACCTGATCCTTGCAGGACGTTTTGAAAATTTTGAGATCCTCTTGGCCTTGCTACGTTTGAAGACCCCCCCTTTTCTCCTGTATTACGGAGGGCGTTGACGGTTGTTCCGCCTCCTAATTACTAAAGTCGCTGTGGGAAGCTGCAGCCTTGTTTGAGAAACGTCTCTGTGCTCTGTTCGGGCGCCCCTTTCGATACTATATCTACGTATCTGCATCTCTGGACCTGCCTGCTGCCCTTGGGAATGCATCTTGTCTTGTCCCTTGTCCTGCTTTCGTCCCGAAACCTCCGGAGTCGTGAAAAGGCCTGAATCTGTTCAGCTAGCTGGTAAGGATATAAAACTGAATATCTTCTTCAAATTGGCGTTACTGACGCGGTCAGTGTATCCTTCGGCTGCAGACCACCCCTTCGTGATTCCGGAGCGTTGATAGACAGCCGTGTCTGTATTCAGTAATGGTGATATCGCCCGTATATGCCTGCTTGTAACCACCTATGATGTTAGATCGAGTGATCCGTGTAAAGTTATTGTAATTTGTATGTAAAATATTTTTTTGAGTAATTGTATGATCTAGGATTAAGGTTCTTTCCCTCTTTCATTATCTTCTCCAAAAGAATATTTTCAGGGCTTTCTAGAAATAGGCTGTTTTCCTTCCTCCTCCCAATTACTGTCTCTTGTTCTATCGTGTGAATGAGGATATTTTTAGGTAAAATATTTTGTAAACCCTAATCAGTTTTTTTTTCATGTGGGTTTAATTTAAGATTTATTTATAATAAATACTAAAGTTTGGTTTTGGATATTTTCGTTAATCCTCTTTGTGTTGTTATTTGGTGTTTTTCACTGTCTGGAGATCTTGCCCCTTGGCTTTAAATTCTAACCTTTTTGGCACTGATCGTTAAGAGAAAAGAGCCTGTTCTTGCCACTTATACTTTTAAAATAGTTGTGAGTAATGTTCATAACAGACTTTATACGCGTTTCTTTAGATTGTCTTGAGATATGTGGCTTATGATTATGTTTTTTTATTAGCTTTTTGATATGGAAGGAGTGGACTTCCCACTACTATTTTCTTTTATCCAAGGAAACTTGATTTCTTGGTTGTTTCAGGGCAGGAGCATCTTCACTGTTGTTACATTTTTTATGGGGTTTGGATATCTCCATCCTTTGATGCAGGTGGAGGAGAGGATGAAGGAGTTCTCTCTCTCTCTTTGGCCCTCTAGTTTGTTCTTGTTCCATTTCTTCAAAGGTTTCTTGCTGAAGAGATGGGACAGATACAGGGAGGATTTCATCAACTGGAGAGGAGTCTATGACAGCAGGCACATCTTTCTTGGATAGGGGTGCTTCAACCCTAGCCGGCCTATCACCTAGATCAGATGACTGGGTTTCAGTAGTTCTTGGTTTTACTGCAGGTAGAGGTGCTTTAGTTTTCATAGGGGCTACAGAATTTAGAGCCATAGCATAGGTCTTTGTCTGACCAGTTAACGTCCTGCATAACTAATACTATATGTCAGCATTAGCTTTACATATAGCTGCCTCTTCATATTTACATTGGCTGCACTTTTTATTGAATGGGGTATGATTCACTTCACAATTAATACATTTTGGCTGTTTCGAACAAGGACCATGTTCAGGAGCCGAGCAATTATTACAGACTTTATTGTTTTTTGCAGAATCTGGATGGATGGCCATATTGAAAAAACAGTTGTAGCACTGCAGAGGCTTGGATAAAATGGTTTGACTTTGACCCTTTCCATTTCCAAATTGATGTAAGATGGCACATCAGAGTCCCTCAAAACGTTAAAATGATCATATTTGCCAATTTGGAACCTTTTTTTACCTCCCATACAGAAGTTGGACTGATTTCTAATATTTCTCTTTCTGTCAGTTCACAAAGGTCTCTATCAAATACCCCTCCTTTTCCATTACTAAAATTCATGTGTGGTCTAATTTCTTTTATCATACATCTTTCTCGAATTTCTTCATTGTCAGCATGTATGACTGTGTCTTTGATTTAGCGTGAATTAGGACACTGCCTTTGCCAAACCTTGAGATGTTCCCCCGGTCAATACAGCCAACCTTTTTTTGGATGTATCTGCTAAATTTGTAGTAATTATAAATTTCCTCCCTAGCAGTTACTACCAACCACATTGGAGGTTTTGGTATTCTTTCAAAAGTGTCATCGTCATTCAAAATTGGCTGAGCCACTTGCACCCATTGTGATGGTCAGTTAGTATTCATATTTTTAGGGCCCTGTCGGTCAGTGGTCCCTTGACAATCTTTTTACAAATCGTTATGTTACTGATACTGCTGCTGGCTTTGAGTGCAGCTTCATGTTTTTCAAAAGTTAGCCATGCCTCCCATTTTTCTCAACTTTCATCATAGTTCATCCTCAATTCTTCTATTTTGCCATAACTACCAAACGAAACAGAAAGCGTCTCACAGTCACATTCCACGGGAATGTGCTTACATGCAACACCCTCAAACTATCCACTGGGTTCCCACAATGGTTTCTTTTCAATTTGTGATGACTACCCTGAGAGGTAGTACCACCACTGGAGCATTCCATATCCACGGTCAAGTTCATGTCACGGGTCATCATCGGTGCCCAAATCAATCATCATAGGGACCAGGGGTACTAGAATCCTTGTGGTTACTAGTCATATAAAGCTTTATATTAAAAAAAAAATTAGAAAAATTAAACCTGAAAATATTAAAAAAAATATCATTAGCCTTTTATAAAGTTTAATCTTCCACCAATGGCACAAGTGAGAGCCTACCCTACCCTACCCCACTGGGGATGGCATAACATGGTTAGAGTGGTGCAAGTGTAAGCCAAACCGCTTGCTAGACTGAGAATATTACAAGTATACAATCATCCCCACCCTAACCATGTTATGGGCAAACCGGAAAGAATGCCGAGAGTCCTATCCCCAGGACCAGACCCCCCCTGGAATCTGCAGTCCAGCCTGAGAATAGTTTCTGCCCTTGAGTTATCAATCCGATATCTCTCAGGTCCGAACATTATTGGGTAGTTTGATGATCCTACTACAGCTCCCACTATTTAGCTTCCGATATAAAGCCATCCCAGCTATGATATCTTTTCCCATTCGTTCAGGTCAAATAAATTTTACAGAAGGTGGAAAATTCACAATATTACACTAAATGAAAATATGCAAAAAAAATATGAGACTCTTGACTCAAACCCGGGAACTAATTCCTGGGTTCAAGGTTTCCCCCTAACCACGTCAAGGTGGTCCCATATCGAGGGGACCAGCCTTAGACTTCGTTCATTTACTTGTTCATGTTAAGTTTAATAATCAACAAAGGACTCTGTATTTTCAGCTGACACTATTTCACGTGTACAATCTCCCCTGCACAGATAATTGCGCTTCATTTGGATACCATTCCCTGAAACCCATATATAGTCTGATCTAATATTCCTTTGTCATTTTAACTTTAATTAATTATGTTTTAACTATGATCATTCATTAACGAATTGTGTGTCCCTTTCTAAATCAATTGTAATTAATTATAATCTATTTCATGTGTAAATAAACCTTCAGAATTGACTCCTCTGGGTTCCAATAACACAGTTCCATTACCGTCTTTCTCTTGCACTTACAAGCAGCAAGTCTCCTAATCTCAAAGTCAGGTGAGGTGGCAATAATGTTACTATTATTTCCCCACTCGCTCTTGAAATATATTATATATATATATATATATATATATATATATATATATATATATATATATATATATATATAAATATATATATATATATATATATATATATATATATATATATATATATATATATATATAGTATGTGTGTATAATGTATATATATATACATATATATATATATATATATATATATATATATATATATATATATATATATATATATATATATATATATATATATATATATATATATGTATGTATATGTATATATATATATATATATATATATATATATATATATATATATATATATATATATATATATATGTATGTATATGTATATATATATATATATATATATATATATATATATATATCTATATATATATATATATATATATATATATATATATATAAACATACATGTATCTTATGGCCAAAAAGCCGTTGGAATGATCTTCCCTGAATGACAGGAAAGAAGGCTGGTTGTATAACGCGTGAATCATATTTCCCATTGGCAAGGTTTCAAGAGAGGTTCAAACTTATAGCCTTTTCATTTATACCATTCGATCTCATATCCTTGAGTATCGCAAACATTGACCTGTGCGATATATTCAGTGCGTCTTCATTCACATAACTTGTATTTTCTATATCAGTAGATTTTTTTTTTTTTTTTAGATTCAACATATTTGTGGTGGTAAAGCCAGTTGACGCCCTTTTGAAATGAAATTTTGAATTTTGGATT